>NW_027178677.1:0-5867 GCF_019968985.1 Porospora cf. gigantea B | reverse complement strand
GCCCGCACCCAAGATCAGCGAGGTGGAGAAAGAGGATTCAATTGATTCTGGAGCAAAGCTGGCAGTTGATACGCCAGCGGCCCAGCCTGGTGCCAAACCAACACAGAAAATTCCTCCCTCGCCGAGACAGCCCTCCCCTTTAACGAGTCTGCGCTTTATGCAGTCAACCCCAGGGAATGTGAGTCGTCTGCGCCTTCAGTCATCGTCCCACTCTCTCCCGCGATTCTCTCCTCAAGCCAGCGAGACCAAATCGGATTCTCCCCCCAAACAGCACGCTCTGTGAAGAAAATAATCTGTCAGATGCATAGCGCCATTGCGGTGCATAATGAATATTTCTGACTAAACAGACGGATGCGGCAGCAGCCGCAGATTCTTGTGTAATTGATCCCTGTGGAGTGTGGCCACACCAGCTGACCTGCAGCGCATGAGTTGCTTGCCCCCAAAAACCTTGAGAAAATCGCAATTCTAGATGTCGGACTAGTGAGTTTAAGCTTCAGATACAATCAGCGATTACCTATTCAAGTTGCTCGTCATTGGCGACAGCGGCGTGGGTAAATCGTGCGTGTTGCTGCGATTCGCGGATGACACGTTCATGGACTCCTACATCAGTACAATCGGCGTAGATTTCGTGAGATTGGAGCGGGCGCTTCATTCAGAAAATCCGCACCATCAAACTGGATGATAGCGTTGTGAAGTTATCAATCTGGGACACTGCCGGTCAGGAGCGGTTTAAGACTATCACGTCGTCGTACTACCGAGGCTCCCATGGTATTATGGTCGTCTACGACGTTACAGACCGAGACTCGTTTGAGCACGTGCACAACTGGATGAAGGAGATCGACAATTACGCTGCGTCAGACGTCACTAAGTTCCTGGTTGGCAATAAATGTGACCTGGGACACCAGAAAACCGTGTCGTATGAGGAGGGCAAGGCGCTAGCAGACG
Source organism: Porospora cf. gigantea B (assembly GCF_019968985.1). Taxonomy (NCBI): domain Eukaryota; phylum Apicomplexa; class Conoidasida; order Eugregarinorida; family Porosporidae; genus Porospora; species Porospora cf. gigantea B. The sequence continues at coordinate 4,922 of NW_027178677.1, read as the reverse complement.
AGTACGGGATAAAGTTCATGGAGACCAGCGCGAAGAACAACCACAATGTCGACGAGGCGTTTTTCATTATGGCCGCTGAAATCAAGACCCGAGTTGAGATCATGAAGCCGTCAGCCGCTGGCAACACGTTGAAGGGGACGCACCTGCAAAACGCGGAACCAGTGAACTCAGGGTGAGACTTGGAGGAAGATTCTATTCAGGTGTTGCGCGTGATCGTACAATTTTAACCGGTTGACGAGGCTTGGACAGTCATGAGATGGCCATGTAGTATGTGTCGAAATCAATATATACGGCCATGAAATTGACTTGGGCAGTGGATGTCTCTCCCATCTTTGCTCTGACCACTCTTGTTGGCTCCTCAATTGGAGCGGCTCAAGCAATGGACGCGACGGACGACAAACCGGACGATGAACAATCAAAAAAATTCGAAGGACTAGTGAAGCAGCTGGAAAAGATGGGGCACACGAACTTCGCCATCATTTCTGACATTGGAGGGAAGAAGCGATTGTACAGCCGGCCCGAGCGACATCAGGAACAAGAATTCAAGGAATGCAACGAGAACAAGGCCAGGGAAGAGAGAGATCTGGTGCTCATGAGCCTTCAGGCTGGTCCACCTACTGGCCTTCCCATGGACTCGGCTCCAAATCTGGAGAGTGCCATCGAGCTGTTGCGGAACGATCCGGTTGACCAGGCAAATGAACCGCAACAGGATTTCGGGCTCTCGCTGGCTCAGTTCACGTCTCCGGTATGGGATACGAGCCTCGATACGAGGCAGATCACTCCCCCTGCCGACATAGACAGGTCAGACGCAGCCTACGAAAACCTGGCACCTGAGGCGTCTCGCGACCCACGGCTGCTCCAGGCTGTGGACGAGCTGGGCGCGTGTCTGCATCGACTGTATGGAAGCAGCTCCTTATACGTGATGCGGGAAGTCACGTTTCGTGAAAGCGACGAAGTGGATGTGAAGAAAACACTACACAACCATCTCGTGGAGGGCCAAGGTAACCTGTCACTCCTGAAGCTTGAGTTTGGAACGCCAGTGGATTTCTTGCCTGCGACTCACTTCGCCATTTGGGATGATTTGCGATTGCACCCCTGCAGACTAGCACTCGGCAGTTTATTCGCCATGGCACTTCCGGATTCTGTCAAAGACCGCCTCCTCTGCCTGTCCAAAGAGTCCATAAACTCGCTCTGTAGTGCACTGCAGGTTTTTGTGACCTCCGCACTCAACGGCGACTCGACTGCAATAGGATTCTTTGCAGTGAAGCTGTTCGCCCAGGCGGTCGACGTGCTGGATATCGGCTGCCTGGGCCAGCAGGCTTGGGTCGACCTTCGGCTGTGGTTGATCGAGTTGTTACAGGAGGCTCTGGTCTTTTTGCAGCCTCATTCGTTCCGACTCCCTTCTATGAATGACGGCCCTATTACCCAGCTGGCCCAGACGTATAAGCGCCTGCAAACCGAAGAGAAGAAGCGGCCCCAGGACCCTGTTGCCATTCGCCGACTCAACACTGATGTCTCGTGTTTGAACGCTTCAGTGGCGCGAGACCGCTATCGCTGTCTGGCGTCCATGTCCCAGCTGAAGCGGCCGGCCCTCGCGGAGACCTGCCGTCTGCGCCGGAAATTCCACAGCCTTGCGTCTCTCACGCTTGGAGAGACACCTGACTGGAACACCTTTCGCAAGTTCGTCAAATTTTCGAATGACACGCTTAGATTCCTCTCGCAGGAGCCCCAGATTCCAAAGTTGTTGTCTGCCCCGGTCGATGAGGAGTTTCCCGAGCTGCGCCATTACAACTTGGAGGGGTTCGTCCGCCTTCTTCCTGAAGTGACTCGTCGAGGCGTCCGCCGCCATCTGGACGACTCTGCATCCGGCATTGCTACGTTGCTCGAGAACTACACTGACAAGAGTATTGTTGCGGCTCAAAATCTGGAGGAAGTCAGCATGAATGTGCACATCGCGACCTCCGCCGCCTACGAGGCGGCTGAGGTGCAGTGGAAGGCGTACAAACAATCGAGAGATTTATGGACTGCCTCGGTACTCAACATCCGTCTGACAGACGAGGGCATTGCGTCTTCTCTCACGGACGAGGCGTGGTGGGCGGCGCATGGGCTTGCCTGGAGCGAATCCCACAAGCAGCTTGTTGCGGATGCCAAGAACCTAGAGGATGTCAAGGAGAAGGAATTCCAACGTCTCAGGGACAGCATTCAACGAATAAGCGGACTGCGGCGTCTGCAAAGTGATGTTACCGGCCCAATGGTTGCCGCCCAGGAGACCGCCCAGAAAGCACAGCGCACTAGACGTGCTTTTTTCGATGAAGGAGCTGTTCCCCGCGACTTCCTACGCCAGAACGTCAGCAACATCAATCTCGATGTCACTGACCTATGCGAGTTGGGAACAGCTGCAACGGTGGCGCTGTTGAACGTCCTGCTTGGGGAAGATCCCCCAGCTGAAGATGATTAAAAACCGCCCCACACTTATTGATGTGCAGCTTCGTCCTAATCTACTTTTCTGTGTAAATGCTTATAAGATTTGTAGGGCTTGTCGCAGTGTCTCTGGCGTTGACGGTGAGTAGTTTGGTGGGGTCGTGGGCTGTCATCGCCGCAACTAACGACGGGATAGCCTTCCATTTCCCGCACGAGGCTGTTCTGAAGCTCACAAAACGGCGCGTAGACGACCTCTTGGGAGCCTCGACACGAGTAATCAACCTCGTATGGGGTACTCTCGAGGTTAACGACGACCCGACAACACAAGCTGTGGTGGAGTTTGATGGTGGGAGGTTCAGATCGACCAGACGAGCTGGCTCGCGAGATGAGATGTTGCAAGAAGCATTCATAAGAGGAACTCTGGCTGAGCTGGAAGAAGCTTGGTTTGTGGGCACCAGGCTGCATTTTCGGTCTGGACCCCAGGAGCTCGTTATGGAGCGTCTTTAGGGCGTGTAAAGTGTATTTTAAGTGCCGTTGTATCACACAGTCGCGATTATTGACTACCACGTAACTGAGTTGTGAAGCAGAAAACGTACACACTGATACACAGAGAACATCGCGCAGAAGTCGCTCCAGGCCCTTGAAACGACGGAGTATGACTTGTAGGCAATCGTCAAAGCAAAGGGGGCAACTTCTGCCACTTGACGCCCAGCGTACGATCTTACGAGGGCAACCCACATCAGTAACAGAGTGACCACGGCCGTCCAGGGCAACGCCACGCAGAAGCACGAGGTGACTATCAACACCGCCAGGTGTGGCGGCGTGTCGACGCACAACTCTAACAAGGCCAAACCTGTTTGCACCGCCAGGAACGTTTGCATGCCCGCCAACTCCGCGCGCCGCGCTACTCCGGCAAGAAAGCCCAAACCCAGCGCCAGGCCGCGGCGATTATTCAGCAGCGGCTGCGCGGCACGCAGCGCAAGGGACATCTTGGTCAGCGGAGGAGGGGATGGCGGGACTGCTGTGGGCGTCGCCTCAGGTCTGACCTCTTGCGCGTCATTTGCGAGGTCATGTTGAAGCGCACCCAGTCTCTCCGCTTCAGCTCGAAGAATTCGCGCTGCACGGCGTGCTTGCCTCTCTCGCAACTGCTGCTCGTCCATTAAATCAGACAAATCAATAGAATTCTTCAGAAATGTTCCCATTCAACCGTAAGGCAACCCAACTTGCCGTTCAAGACGCGGAAGTCCACACCGCTCGCTCTTTTTATACTGACGATGAGGACATCGACCTCTTGATCTCCAGCTCACGAAGCTCCACCAGACGTACCGCGTCAGGTCCAGACGTGCCAGTGGGGTTGATCTCGCGGTACGCACGCAATAAGCGCGCCCTTCTTGGCAGGCGTGCGAGCGACCGGCAATTCGATCTCGTGCGCGAACAGGCGCAGCGGATGCTCTAAGTCCGTTGAAAGGGGCTCCGGTTCCTTTTGTTGAGTGTTTTCAATGGCAGGACTTCGTGTCGTTGCATGTGATGAATGCTGTGTATGAACTCTCCCCGTTGCGGAGAACAATTCCCTTAAGGCTAATTGATTGACAATCAGAATGTCCTGGACATCCTCAAGCCCACCAGTGATGATTGTCACTGATGAGTGTCACTGAGTGAGGATAAACGAGAAAGGTTCCTGCAATTGCCGATCGGAAGAGCCTTCACGTGGCGTTCAACTGCATCTGCTGACGCAGATATCTGATCACACCCCACAACGGGAAGCACAAGAAGAAGACAGAAGTAAAAATGGCTGTTCTTGACTTCCTTAAGGCCGGCGTCGTTCACGGCGAGGATGTTACAAAGTTGTTCAACTACTGCCAGGAGCATAAGTTTGCTCTCCCCGCAGTGAACGTCACGTCCACATCCAGTGTGAACGCCGTGCTTGAGTGCGCCAAGAAAATCAACTCGCCTGTGATTATTCAAGTTTCCAATGGAGGCGCTGTATTTTTTGCTGGCAAGTCCTTGGACAACACCAACCAGAGGGCAGCTATCCTTGGTTCTATCGCCATGGCTCACCACGTCAACATCATGGCTGAAGCTTACGGAGTCCCAGTCGTTCTCCACACCGACCACTGCGCCAGGAAACTCCTTCCATGGCTCGAGGGGTGCCTTGATGCCAACGAGGCCCACTTCTCCATGCACGGCAAGCCTCTCTTCTCCAGTCACATGGTCGACCTGTCCGAGGACCCTCATCCTGAGAACGTGGGCACCACCGCCAAGCTTCTTGAGCGAATGGCCAAGATGAACATGACTCTGGAGATGGAGATCGGTATTACTGGAGGTGAAGAGGATGGTGTCGACAACTCCGGCGTTGACAACTCAAAGTTGTACACCTCTCCTGAGGATATCGACCTTGTCTATTCCACTCTATCGAAGATTTCTCACCGATTCACCATTGCCGCAGCCTTCGGTAACGTCCACGGTGTATATGCCCCAGGCAACGTGCAACTGAAGCCCTC
>NW_027178676.1:0-34352 GCF_019968985.1 Porospora cf. gigantea B | reverse complement strand
TCCTGTGGGACAGGAGGTCGTAAGCGCCAGATAAAAGCGACTGGGCTTGAGACACTACTTGTGTGAGTGCTGGGGGAAACATAAGCAAGAAACAAACAGACAACTTACAGCCCTTGATAACCGCAGGACTCAGTTGTTTGACATTTATTTCCGGTGACTGCTCCTGGCACTTTGTAAGAAGCAGCAGCAAAGCTTACCTCCTCGATTCCTCTGGGAGTGGTCGATATCTCACTGTATAGAGCGTGTTGTCTCAGCCTTCTAACCATCTTGCGTGACCTCAGCCTCGCAACCAATCGTCGTCGTGTGGCTGGCGAGAGGGCGTGGTCTAAGGGCAGCGCCTCGATGTCCTCCACCAGCTGGGTGACGCACGTAGGAGTAAGCGATTTCTTTAAGAAATCCAAGAGAGGATTTTCTTCAGAACAAGTATCTTCAGTTCCTTCGGCTGTCCTTTCGCTCATTTCCGTCTCAGCCAGTTGAAGCGCTGCTTCAGTGGCACCTAAGTCTTCCTCCAAACGGTAGGCCAGAGTTTTCAATTGCACATTCTGCTGGCTAATGAGTGCCAGTTCCTGCTCCAGGTCAGTGAACTTCTCCATCTGGGAAAAAATAATCTGGGAAACCAATACCGCCCTCACCATCTCTTCTCTTTCCCTTGCGTCAGAATGATTTTTTTGTTCCGAAACCACTAGCTTCTCCACCACCTCACTCAGACATCTTTCAAGCTGACTGCTTGCCAAAGAGAACTCCTGGGATACTCCCTCGGCGAGAACCTCCACAGCAGATACGGGACCCTCCTCATCCAGAAGAATTTCAATTGCGGGCCCTATGAACGCCTGCTACGGAGTTACAACCAAGCATAAGCAGGCGAAGCCTACTTTTTTCTCCTGCAGCCCCTCGGAACCCAAAACCTTTCTGCAGTGCGTTAGTCGTATGAAAAAGCAGTGTACGTAATGGCTAAGAGCTGACTCACGTCGCTGAAGAGTGGACCCGGTGTAAGCCGAGCAATGCTTTGTCAAGGGCGTTAGCCAACGTCCTGATGGCTTCATGCATAAAGGCATATATTAGAATTCGACTCTCCAGTGAGTCTCGACAAGTTGGGGAGTTCGAAGTGAGCTGGTTTTCCCCCACTCACAAACTGCGCGATGAGACGAATTTTTTGACGAATATCGAGTGAATGCGAGTCGATCTGGTAGTACCTCCCCTCCCCAGCAATCTGACCACTTTGATCGGATCAGTGCTCAATCCGACGTGCGGTGCCATTAGTACGCTGAAGAGAGAACCGCTGACAGTTCTACCAGATATCGACATGTTGAGGACCCCGGAACGCGCTCTTCTCGTTCCAACTTGTGATATGAAGAGTGTTTCACAACACCTTGCCTCTCTGACTCTTTCATCTCACCTCAAACCAATCCCCCCTGTGAAGGAGCTGCGCGTCAAGAAGTCGACGGTAGAGACACTGCTGGCTGGCCGCCGTCTAATCAAAGAAGTTTACCGGTGCGGTTCTAGTTCAAAGCCATTCGTTCGGAAGACCATACGTATCCCCTTGGCGGAGCCTGCCATCAAGAAGAAACTCCGCTACCAGACCGTCGAGGAAGTACGCGCGGAAGCCGCTTCAATGACTAGAAAAGCCCAAGCGGAGCTGCATCACACAATGGAAGAAGGCGACAGCGATGTCCTCTTACGCAACTGGGGACCCGTTTTCGTCACCGATTCGGGATCAAGCGTCGACTACAATTTTTTACAGGATGACGGTGGCAAATGCCTTGATGATTACATCTTTGAAACAAGAATGCCAATCGATCTACTCCTGAACGTAGCTGCGCGAGCGGCCGAGGGCCTGAAGGAACTGCGCCGAAAAAACATCATCCATAGGGATGTCAAACCTGCGAACCTGACGGTGGAAAAAAACGGCCGGGTTCGGCTCATCGACTTCGACCTGAGCATCTCCCCCCTATTCGAGGCCTATCCGCAGCCAAACTTCGCTGGAAGCCTCTTATATGCCGCACCGGAGACGCAAGTGATTCCTGCAGAGAGCAGGTTCGTGACGTTCGCTTCAGATGTCTGGAGCCTGGGTATAAGTCTGGTTGAGCTGCTGTGCCCAGGCGGCAATTTCGATTTCAAGTACAAGTCTGTGTTTAAAGACGTCTGCGCCGCTATTGTGCCCCGTCTGCAAGCAACAGTGAATAGTAGGGACGCTCGCCGATGCATCATTTTTCTCATACTGGATATGCTCCGGTCCGATCCAAGGAAACGGTCTACCCCTGACGAAATCATTGCTATGGTCGCAGACATTCGTACATCCTTGTCATTCCCATCCTCAAGAGGACACAGAAGTATTGCTCACGTCGTAGAAGACAGTCCCGTTGACTACGCTGCAGTGAAAGAGCTTCTATGCCACGAGCCGAAAGCTGGGTCCTCTCGAGATGTGTCGCAAGCTGGGTCCTCGCAAGCTGGGTCGCAAGCTGGGTCCTCGCGAGATGTCTCGCAGTGAAGAACTGCTATGCTACTGCTTAATTTTCGTTGTTACTCGCTGCGTTACCCACTTTTCAGCAGAGGGCGGAGTGGTTCATGGGAGCCATCGACACGTCGATGCTGGGGATTTCTCACCCAAATGTGGCGCTCTGAAAGTCACACTTCCTCGCAAGGGCACCTTCCACAGAATTGGGCGTCATCAAGTTGGAAAACTCAAGAGGCCCTGTTGATTGTGAAACGGAATTTTGGTAACGATACCGCAATGCTGATCCTTTTTCTGTTGGCTCGTCTTTGCTTGGCCATTGCTGACTACAAACGTCACAGCTCGGTTCTTTTGAGTCGACTCAACAGTGACTTATTCCACACTCCCGCGACGACAATCCCTCTCCATCGGTTCCCCATGGACCTTCCGTCTCACTCGGGATTTATGCAGAGAAAATACAACTTCCACCCATCAACCCACGATCTGCTTTTGAACTACAACAACAGTCAGGTGGGACCTCAACCATTAGTAGTAGTATTGAGTACCATTTGATGTTTCCCTCAGTTTTTCGGCTGGCTGGGATTGGGAACGCCAGTTCAGGATTTTATTGTCGTTGTGAGAGTTCCTCCGCCGCGCCACTCAGTTCGACACGGGTTCCTCCATGTTGTGGACCCCATCTGTAAAATGCGTCGTCGGAGGCTGTGAACCGCACTCCAGTAAGATGCTGCTGTTAGTTGCTCTTCACAAGTGACTTCATTCTATCTTCGTCGCAGAGTTCAACGAAAAAACGTCAACGACATTTTCTGACATCGAGAACTCCCAAGAACTGATCCAGTATGGGACGGGTGCCTGCTTCGTCAGTCACGGGGTGGACACAGTCCAGTTTGGCAGTTTGAGGCAAGTCTGTGGTTACTAAGCATGTTGACCCCTTGACAGCATCGTGGGCCAGCGGTTCGGTCGAGCTCTTGAGATGTCCGTCGTACCTTTTGGAAGAATGCCGTTTGGTAAGTCGCGCTAATGTCTGGGAAACCAGACGGCCTCGTGGGCCTCAGTCCGCCCAACTCTCCCAAAGAGCTGCCCATCCTCTTCAACATTCGACATCAAAAGCTGCTAAAGAGGACGATCCTATTTTTCTTCATGTCGAACAGCAGCCATCACGCGGGTTCGATTTCGCTAGGGGCGGTGGACACTCGGTATGTGGCTCGCCAACATCTCCCATGATTTGATTCCAGATTTGTGAATCCCAACCACTACCCAATTTGGATCCCTGTGGTCAACACTAATTATTGGGAAGTCTCTATCAGCGCCATCATGATTGGAGGGAAACCCGTAGAAGCTTGTCAGGCGAAACCACGTCACGAAAGAGGGAAGAAGGGTGCACCTGGCCAGTCGGTGGAACTCAAGGGCCTCGTACCCTTCAGTCAGGCAGCGGTTATTCCACCTGACCGTTTTAAGCAGGACGATTTGGAGGAGGAGCCATCAATCAGGTACATAAAAAATATATTTAAATATAATTATTGACAATTAAACTGCGATAAAATAGCAACTATATTTTCCACAGGAAGATTATACAAGAGATGATGGATCATGAAGCTGAGAAACTTGAACGAGGTGTCGGATGTCGCGCTGCAGTCGACACTGGGAGCTCGCTTATGACGGCTCCCTCGATCTTAGTCTCTGCGTTGTCGGAAAGGCTGGACGTCAAGGAGGACTGCTCCAACAAACACAAACTACCTGTGTTTCAATTCGTTATGCGCGACATCGCTGGCCGATCGGTTGTGTTTGACATGTCTCCCGATGACTACGTCGTCGAGATTGACACTTTGAAGGACAAGGAAACAATCGACACCCTGAAGAAGAAGAAAGGTGGGAATGAGAAGGAAAAGAAAGGTGGGAATGAGAGGAAGGACGGTGGGCCCAAGCGTGAACGTCACTGCATGCTTGGCCTGATTCCGATGGATGTGCCTCCGCCACGAGGACCTCTGCTGGTCATAGGAAATAACTTCTTGCAGAAGTATGCCACGATTTATGACGCGGATAACCTGCTAGTGGGTTTTATGGAAGCGCAGCACAACGCGGAACCGAGTGTATGAGGAAGTCGCCTTCAAATGGTAAATGTGGTTAAATTACAGCAAAAATGCGGAAAATTATCAACCAAGTCTCTGTGGATTTGCCCCAGCCCGTTCTCAGACCATTCGACCCTAAGGATGGCGAGGCAGTTCGCAGCATGTGCTTCAGTCACTTTCGTGGCCTGTCCCTGCCTGCAGTCCAGTATTACGTGGCTCAGCACCTGACTGACTTCGCAGTGCTGACTCTTCTCGGCTATCTCTTTACGGGCGCTTTTCGAAAGGTGGTAGCGATGTCGTGCCTTTTCTTGCTGTACTTGTTCGTTCGGGCTTACTACGAGATGCGAGCCTACATTCTGTACAATTGTCCTGACCTGATGTCGATAGAGAAGTCTTATGCCGGAGCCTCCTCCTTCTGGGTAGCTGAGATGACCGGACCCAAAGGAACCCGCATCGTCGGCTGTGCGGGCATCGCGCCGTCCAGAACTGTAAGGTCTAATCATTTGGTACCCACACAACATCGTCCCAGACACCCAGCAGCGGCCAGCTTCTACGGCTGGTTGTCCTTCCTGAGTGCCGCCGAATGCGAGTCGGCTCTCGTCTGCTGCTCGCTATTGAGAACGTAGCCATTGAAAAGGGGTATGAAGAGATTCGGCTCCACACGAACAACTTGAACACTGCCCATATGAACTTCATAGGCCACCACGGGTATCAACTGGTATCCAGGATTCCGCGTTTGCTAATGAGAGGTGACTTGCTCTTTTGGCAGAAGAAGTTGACCGAAAAAAAATCTCCTAGAAGCCGCGAGAGAACGGTGACCGACGCTATGGGGCCCATGCTGGATTAGAAACGCGAGAACGGCAACGGATGCTGTGGATTCTGAATGAGTGAAGTACAATGTCTCGGGCGTTGGCGATCTTTAATATTCATGTCTTTCAACTTCAATGACGTGATCAGCTCTGTTTCACATTCATAATTGTGAATGCTAAGGGATACGCCATCGCGCTCGGTACTCCTGCGCTGGAGCTCTCGATCGCGGAGGGCTCCTCATCTCGGAAGGATCCACCCTCTTCGAGCACCTCATGCGATTCGACTTCAAAAGCCAAGACTGCAGAATCATTTGGATCCACCTCCGACTCATCATAGGCGTCCTTTTCATCTTGCACTGCTCCACCACACCCGTGCCAGAACACGGCGATGGTCAAAATCACGAATGCCACGAAGAGGAAACTCACCAACACGATGATTCCGATTCGAAATGACTCTCCAGCCGGACTTCTGGTTGAGGATCTGGCGGTGGATCTGGGACGTATGAGATAAAAATCGTGTATGTGGGACTCACTGAGAGGCGGGTAGATCTGTGGTTTGCAGAACGCCCTTATCGTTGTTGACAAACGTAAGTCCGCTGGGGCCACAGAAGGACAATACTTGCTCGTTGGTACCGGACACCAGAGCTTGGTAACATTGTGGAGTTTTGAGGCCGGTGTGCCGATCTAGCACCTTGGAAGAGTCCACAATGAGCGCTTCTCCCTGACAGCCGAGTCTGTGTAGTATGTCGGGGTCTCTGAAGTAGTTGCTGCGCACTGGGCAGCTGCCCGTACAGCTCTGGGGCCCCACCAATTTATTGGAGTCCTTCAGGCAACCGGCGATACCCACTCCGGCCGTGATATTGACGGCGACATCAGAACCTGGACACCCTCCAGCGGCTTGCAGAGCCAAGGCAAAGATGTCTTGAGGCTGCGAGGCCACAATGGTGACCTCAACATTGTCCAGAAGAGTACATTTTGGCTTCAGGTCGGAAACGGTGAGAGAATCAGCTGCTGCCAAAGGTTCGACGGCATCTACCGGCCCGCAGTATTCCCGAACAGCGGCGGTGTCGTTGTGGCTGAGTGCCTCGTAACAGTCGATGTTATGATTTCCCCTGTGGCTGGCATGAACTGGGGAAACCGATACCAGCAACCAGTCCTGTCCCTGACAGGGAAGGGCGGCCAATGAGAGGTTTCGGTGGTACAACGTGTTGGTGGGACACGACCCATGGCAGTTTCTTCCTGGTACGTTAATATCCTCCACGCAGCCGATCTGCGCGTTCTTGTCGGTCACGCTAATGGCATACTGGGTCGTGTCTCCGCAGCTTCGCAGCATGTGTACCTTCAGCAGCAACGCCCAGATATCCGCTCGGGGACCCATCTCTACGAGTGTTGCGCCTTGTTCCCCGAAGCAGTGGCCGCCGATAGGTTGTTTAGGGAGGCTTGGTAGATCGCACTTCTCGTCGACATAGGCGCCGTCCATCAGCGCCAAGTAGCACTCGTCGGTCGTTTTGCCAGTAAACCGCTGGCGGAGCGCATTCACGCTTACGTGGAGCCAGCCTCTACACCCATCACGCAACTCTTTCGGAGTAGCGAAGTATTTGTGGCTAACTGAACACTCGCCTTGACAAGGCACTTGTTTAGCGGCCTCGACTGCGCAGCCAATTGATGTGTGGAATTGGTCAATGTGGACTGCAGGCTTTGAGCACAAAAAGCCATAACGAAGGAGAAACGCCATTGCATCGTCGACAGCCCCTCTGAAAGCCATTGGCGATATGTCGCTGGCCGCAAAGCACTGCTGGTCAAGTGCGTCGAAACCAATGGCAGGGGCGAATAGGAGAAGAGGTAACATGCGAAAAGGTGCATCCGATCTTATCGTTGGTTGGAGCGTCTGTTGGAGCGTGACATTTCATCGGCGCTTTGGCAGGAGGCTTGATTAACGTCCATGCGTCACGGCGGAAGGATTATTCAATAAAGTGGGGTGGGAATCATGTGGAACATTGTAGAATGATTGGAAAAGGAAGACAATCGGAAAGGGACCCTCATAACGCCGTGTTAGTTAAGATGAGGCTGTTTGCTGTTTCGATTAATCATGTACACAGTCACTTGTCAGGGTATGCAATCTGGGGCTGCGCTGGCGGATAATAGATTTCGAAGGGGCCTGAGGGAGGGTACTCGTAGTTAGACTTGCGGCGCCCTTGGGAGTCAATGGACCCGTCGTCAGCACCACCTGCTCCAGCACCGCCGACACCACCTGCACCCGCACCACCGACACCACCTGCGCCATCAGAGCCATCGCCGGCACCTCCAGCAGCTCCAGCAGCAGCTCCGGCAGCACCTCCAGCAACACCGGCGCCAAGCAGAGCGGCGCCATCCACTGCGTCGTCGCCGAAGCCTGAAACCTCCTCGTCGAACGCCTCCTCATCAAACGCTGGCTCGTCGTCTTCTTCCTCACCGCCTTTGGCGGCGAAGCAGTACCCACACAGGAGGAAGCCCAGAATGCCCGCTAACCCCGCGCTGCTGACAATACCAGCCACGGCGCCGCCACCGATGCCACCGCCGCCACCTGCTCCTGTGGTGGTGCTCTCGTTAGGATCGGGTGTCGTGGTGAAGGTGGTGGAGAGTGGCTCACCGCACACGGCACGGAGGGCGTCGTTATCCCCGCTGTTGAGGGCGGTGTAGCAGTTCGACGTCTTGCTTCCGTGATGGTAGCTGTCCCGCAGGACTTCCCGATTGAATGTGCGGAAGCCGGTGCCTTCACATCCGTACTGCTCGAACATTGCGGCACTCTTGATGTAACGCGAGTCAGTGGGGCACGCGCCGGTACAATCAGTGCTGACCTGCGCAGGATCTCCCAAGCATCCAGCAATGGCGATGCCGCGGGCATCGACATTGACCCCGACGACTGGACAATTGGTGTCGACGAGGAGGGCGAGACCCCAAATGTGCTCAGAGTTGTTGAACACTTGCAGGTTGCCCTGGAGGCCAAGGTTTGTGACGCAGCCCTCATCCAAACCTGGTCCGATGCTTGTGGTACTCGTTAGCCCAAACGGATTGGTTCCACAGTAAGTGTCGATGTCAGCTTGGGTATCCGTGGAGAGAGCATCGTAGCAACTGAGGTTGTGATAGCCGGCATGCGACTGCCAAATGTTTGAGAAGTCAACTAAGACGAAGTCTGTGTCCATGCAACGATAGCTTTGGAGGCTGGCTTCGTCGAAGTAGTAATCTGCATTCGTCGGGCAGGTTCCTGAGCAGTTGGTTCCGATTTGCGTGTCATCAGAGACACATCCGATGGTCGTGGTGACGGCATCTTGTTTTACGGCAATCTCGGCGTTTGCTGCACAGAGACCAGTGGCCTTTGCGTGAAGAACCGCGGACCATATGTTAGCGCCAGTCGCCGAGGTCGATGTGGAGCCGATGGCCGTCGATGCGTCCAGACATACATGGCCCAACGGTTGAGTGGTGGGGTACAAGTCCTGCTCGCAAACGGTAAGGTCAGTATTCCCAAAGTAGAGGGCGTCGTAGCAAGCAGTGTTCTTCTGACCTAGGAAGCGCTCTTTCACTGCATTTAGGTCAACCTTCAACCAATCAGGACCCTGACAATCCTGTTCACCCAGCGGCTTCGGATCAATCCACCACGGAATGCGCACATTGCATCCAGAACCACACGTGGCGGGGTCGCCGTTGGATTGGGTTATGCATCCGATTTCTGTTCCTAGGGCGCTTTTTTTCATTACCAATGCGCCAGGTGGGCATCTGTTTTCGTTGTCCAAGAGGAAGGCGAACATATCCTCGGCATCGCCGTTGTAGGCGAAGGTAGGCGTCACCCGTGATGAGGCGATGCAAGAGGCGTTCAATGATAGCGTAGCAGTCTGTGCGGACGCTAGGATTAAGATCGAAGAGAGAAGTTGGCGCATTTCGCGAATCTGCGAAAGTGTGCTCCCATGTTTTCGCTAGGAAATGTGAACTGTCAAACTATCTTGCCACACGACAGAATATCAACCACAAACACACCCTTGGGACGTGAGTACGCCCACCGCACTCCAGAGTAGCAAATAAATCGGCGGACGCTGTGTGCGAGGGGGCTCCGGCCGTCTCGAGAATGGTTTCCAGCCCCACAATGAATCAACAGCGGACAGCAGCGACGGCGAGCGCGCTTAGCGCCCTCCACTGTCACAGCCTGCTGGTACAAAAGCTTCAAATGCTCAAGCAGGGTGTGAACCGCAAGATCCGTAGACAGTCCGTGCAAGTCTATATGTAGGCACATCTCGTCTGAAGTCGGATTGATGTGAGTCTGGAGAACCTCAGACAACGGCCCTCGGCGGTCATTATGCCGACTGTTGTTCAACTTGAACACCTCCAGCTCGACATCTCTTCTCCGCTTCAGCATCGCCTCCCTTGCCCGCGTGTGGTTGATGAGATCATTAGACGCACACCGCTCTAGGGTTTCCCGGGCTCTTTCAAATAGGGAAAAGGATGGACAATCCTCCATGACAAACTGACCGGCGTTAAAATGATTCGGCCATTTGAATCTTTGGAGCTTTTTGTCCGGTGGGACGTATTTCTCGTCGCTCATTCTTCTTTGGCGCGGGGATTTGGTATACCGCACAGGGCGGTTGTTGCAGTTAACGGTCGCTTCTTTTGATGGATCAGGATTAGGATTGACACGGGTGTGCATCAACTTAAGTGCCATCTCAAGGGCAACGTCTTTCGTTGGGACGGTGTCCTCTACAACCCAGTTTACATATATCTTGGAGGCAAGTCGCAAGAGCCTGGACCGAAGTAAATCATTGTCAATGTCCCCAAACTTCTCATACATTACAGTATCTACAGCGTTCCGGATTTCCTCATAATTTGATCCCATAATATTGTCAAAGACGCCGTCGATCGGATTGTTGTAAGGGGTTACGAGACCATTCATTTCCTCGGCCACCTGTCTTACCTGCTCATCCACACAATCGTTTGGAAAGAATGATAGAAGCTCCTGGCAGCAACGTGGGAAATCGAACCTGTTTGTACGCACTACAGTCTCCACGTCAGCGGAATCAACAGAAGGAAAAGCGGCAGCCAACCGCGACAGCACAACTAGGTTCTCGTTCTGCCAAGCGCTCATCACATCGGACTAAAATTGCACGAATTACGCCGGTGAAAGCTCTTGCACAAATCGCGACCCAGCACTCCTTGGCCTAGTGAAACCACAACCAACTGTTACATAGACAGCGGGGAAAGAAAGCTGTAAAAACTCTTCTCGCGTTCAGAATAGGAAGAGTCGACATCAAAAAATCAACTTGCCACGTCGATTTTGCCCTGATTCTCTCAAACCCAGTTATGAACCATGAATTGAATCATGCTTTTTGAATTATTGGATTGTTATACCTCAGATGCACCATGAAAAAATAGGATTGTTTGATTCATTATGTTTTTGAATTTTAGCGTTCTTGCAGTGTCAGCTCTCGCTCAAATGGCCCGGGATCCGTTATACCTCGGATGCAAGCGAGCTGGCGACTTTCATCTTCCCGGCGCTCGACTTATGGCCACCGTTCGTGAAGCTGACGCCATTGACGTCTGGACCCTGGCGTTTCACCACGGCAAGCTGTG
Source organism: Porospora cf. gigantea B (assembly GCF_019968985.1). Taxonomy (NCBI): domain Eukaryota; phylum Apicomplexa; class Conoidasida; order Eugregarinorida; family Porosporidae; genus Porospora; species Porospora cf. gigantea B. The sequence goes on along the minus strand of NW_027178676.1, from coordinate 23,430 downwards.
CCAAGGCGAGGTCGGCGTAAAGAAAGGTACCGACAGCGGGGAGCCCGCGTGGTTGCTGGGATGCCTAGGAACACAGATGGAGGGAACGGAGTGGCCGCTGATCCCTGATGGACCTGTAAGGGGCGACGATCCCAGCATGTGCGTGGCTGGGGTGGATCCCTGTCCTGTGTCGATTCCCTTTCATTTTCGCCCTTCACATCTGCTCATGGCCGAGTGTGGGGGTCCTGATTGGGCCGTCGTTGCGAGAGATGCCTTTATGGATGAATCTCACGCAGTTGATGGGTTGCATTGCGCCGATAGCATCACACGAGGAACAGCCGGAGACGATTGTTTGAGACCGCGCTACCCCAACACGCCTTTGCCGGCGGTGGCCTCTTGCATCAGTATTTTTGACGTACCCGTCACCATTCATGTCGGCCCCTCCAAAAGCGTCTGGGCGTCCGTGCTCTACTCCAGATCTGCAGACTTGTGGGAATACTGCGGCAAGCCAGCCTCGTTGGCGGTCAAACCATCAGAACACACGGCAGACCAGTACGACATGGGGTGCACGGACTTCACACTACCACCTGTTATTGTATATGCTGCAGAGCCTGCAGTTCCCGACAACTTCGGTGGGTTCCCTAGGATACTTCAAGCGACTCAGTGCACAGGAACCTGTCCCGTCTATTCCAATTATTTTATCGACGCAGATGTATTCAAAGATGCTAAATGCGGTGGACCAGATCTCAGTTTCATTGATAATAAAGCTATCTGGAACAGTCACGCGGGCCATCACAATGTCGATTGTTTCAGAGCTCTGAGCAGCGGGAACGAGGAGGCGACTCATAGGTGGTGCGGAGCGATTAGCACTACTACCAGTACTACTACCAGCACTAGTACCAGTACTACTACCAGTACTACTACCAGTACTTTTACCAGCACATCCACCAGCACACAAGCTGGCACAGAGCAAGGTGATCCGCTGACATCTACCCCTTGTCTGTTTTGCATCTCCTTGGAGCCGACGTCATCCAACTACGCCACCGTGAGCTCGCCGATCTCGTTCTGGACCGTGCTGGGAGCCGCACTCGCTCCATTCATATTCGTCGTTACCGCGATCATCTACGTTTGCCTTGAGGGATACGATGTGCCTTCGGATGCGTCAGCGGATGCGTCAGCGGACGCGTCAGCGGATGCGTCAGATGGCGCATTTGACCCTGATGGTATCGAAAGGCAAGGTTCCCAGTTGATATCTCGGATTCAACTTCCGCGTGGAGATACCCCCGACGAACCGTTCGATCCTGGAAGGATGGTATATGACCCTGCCACAGTTAATCTGCTGATCCGCAATTCGTACTCACGACCTGAGACATAACAACAACACAGAAGGAACTGTTGAAGAGCAGGAATAATTCCAAAAAATAATAACGTTGGTGCTGATATCGTGATATTTGGTGACATGAATCTTTTCGCTGACTGGTTCCAAATTGGACTTCAAGACACTGAGGACTCCGGATCTGATACCCCAGGCGCCCCTCATGAGAGTCCTTCCAGAATCATTGTGGTGGACGCTCTGAGGCGATACCACCTTATCCCAGAGACGGGAAAATTCTCTGCTGGACAATTTTTCGAAAGTGCTGTATCGTGCGACCCGGTTCAGTGTGACGCTGCCCAGGCTAACTCCTTGCTAACCACTCTCGGACAGTGCATGTGGCAATCACGGAAAGATGGTTCCAACCACCTGCAATCTGGAGAGAAATTTGTGTAGAGTCTCATCAGATAATCTCTAGCTCTGTAGTCATAGATTCTTTTGACTGGGTTCCAGTTGCAGCCTGGAGGCTTACATGTACAGTTCCTGGAGCTCCTTCTCATCTCCTGTGGAAGGACGGCGATCGTCGTCTGTCGAGCCTATAATCAGGCAGGTGTCTTCCGCAGAACCAATCACAATCATCGCGAAACTCGTCTCTGACTCGAGGGACATGGTAGAAAGTCCACTTCCTTCTGATTTGGAGCCCGAAGAGACTGCGGATGCTCGAGACTCGAGTGATACGGTAAGCGGACCGCTTCAAAGCCTGATGATAAGACATAATGAGCTCAGTAATCTGCAGGTCCGGCCGCACTCCGCCCGCAGTCCCAAGCAGAGCGAACCCTCTGAGCCAGATTCGGCCTCAGGCGACGTTGAAAACCCTTACCGCAAAATTGGAATCCACGTTAGTCGAATGAGTGCTCCCCAGAGATTGGAGCTGTTTAAGCGCTCCCCTGAAGAAATATTGAAAATCAGAAGGATAGTAAAGAAAATCCAACGTACGAGGATGCACGCCTGGGCTTGCAAGAAGGTGCCGCAACGTATTAACGTATTTCTTACAATATTTATTATTCTGATATTCTGCAGAATGTCGGAGGATTCGGGACGCGCTCCCGCTACCTGCAACTCCGAGGATTCATTCTGAGCTACCAGCAGGCCCCAGATGATCCCTCTCCGAAGGAGCTCAATCTGGCTGAGTAGGTGTCTACTTCTGAAATGATTCACTCTTCATCAGAGATGAATACGACTTGACTCGAATTGACAACGGCTTCGTTCTCAGCGAGCGAGTCCTGCGCGACCACAGCTTTACGATCACGGACAGCCCACCGCCAGCACTGCCCGGTTTCGAGGGTCAGGATAAGAGCGGAGAGTGGTGGACTGCCCGTCTCCGAGCTATTGTCGATTGCGGTAGGCTTGTCAGACAGCTAGGCGGCCATGCTACAGGTTACCAACGAATAGGCGCTTTCTCTCGAAGCGTGATTTCGAGAAGCTTTGAAGATGCCGAGAAACTTCTTGCATGAGCCAGGCTTCATTGGAGCGGATCTCCCGACCTCACGACATGACGTGGCCGCCTACCTGGAGAAGCGTCACCTATCCACATCTCGCGGGCAATCTCGGAGACCGTTGTTGTTTAGGCAGAACTCCGCTGACTGGGATGGCAGTGACACTGCCTTATCCACGACTGCGCGCCTGCCGTTCTCGTCTAGTGTCAACACTAATCGCAGACTTGGAATGTGGGCCCACGAGGGTCCTAAACTGGGTACAACCATTTGGTCACTCAGCCTAGTGGTCATGTGATTCGTGACAACCACCGCCAGGTCATACCTAGCGGCCAAGTGGAGAAGGGATTTAGCGATGGAGCTTAGCGCTGCGTTCCGCTCCGCAATCTGAGACTTGAGGGCTTGCCTACAATATTCACACCCAGGTTCTCTTACCGAAACGGAAAGGCAATGGAGTCGATCACCACAAGCTTCACCAGCGGATGTACACGGATGTAATGGCCCAGGCCTCCCACAGCCGCCAATAGTTCGACGTGATCGAACACTCGTATTACCTGAATGTCTGGAAGATTTATGAGTGATGGGATTTATGGCTGCCGTACGTCTTAAAATGGTTTCGTAGTCCCAGTGTTCCTGGTCGCCTCCTCGCCTCTTAACGTGCTCGCTCATGGCCGTTGCCATCATGGCAGTTCTCTCAGCTGAAAACGAACCTTCAGTGTCGATGAACAACGCGTGCCCTCCAATACCTTTCTGAGTTGTTCGTCATGAGCCCTCACCACTCATACCGGATGGCACTTGCACAGTCACCGCCAGCTGCATACACAGCTGCGACTTGCCAGTGCCTGGGAGACCACAGATCTCCGTTATGCCGGCGCCAACTGGGATGCCACCATCGAGGATGCTGTCAACGTCCATAGAGAACGTGATAATTCGTTTGGTGTTCACAGGTCTATGCTCCGCAAGAGATGCGCACCCTTTAAGGGCGTCAATCAGCGCGGCACTCATTTGGCTTTACATAAATCAGTCGCGAATGTAAGTCTCCAAGAGAAGTCAGCAAGGGCACAATACGTTTCATCCTGAAGTCTCCACCCTAAAGATCCACATTTTACATTAAGCAAGAAGAGGATTATGGGGGATGTAACTCCGTTTTGTCCTACAAAATGCTGAATATCGTGGGAGTGTCAGAGCCGACTATGAGCAATCAGGTAAGAGAACATGACTGTAGGAGGGAGGAGACGTGATGATCACTTTTACCGGATACTGTGACGGTTAGCAATTTGCGACTGATTCAAGAAGCCCTTTGATATCATCTTCTCTGATAGTTTCCAGGCTTCCTCTGAAATCGTCTGGGCCGTTGTGAAGAACCACAATAGGTTCCGCATGAAGCGTGGCAACTTCCTCCTGAACAAGGATCCCTTCGCTTTCGGCAAGTTGGACAAGACTGCTTGTACCTTCACTGGTGCTGAGGTCGGTGTCACCCTCAACAAGGGCAACAAAATCCGTCTCTTGACCAACACTATCTCTCCCACAGGTGCTCCCGTAAGGAAGACTGCCCCGCTGGATTGCAGCCGAGGTGTTGCTCTTAACGTCGTGAACGCCAGTCCTCTTAATAAGATGTTGCTCTACAAGAAGTTCAACAAATGCCTTAGCACCAAGAAGGTTCAGAAGAAGAAGTGATCATCTGATGAGAGAATGCTCATAGTCATAACATCCCACATGGAGTCAGCAGTGTAATTCTATTTGCATGGGCGAGTTCGTTACTGTTCAAATTGGTCGAACTGGAAACGACATTGGCTCGCTCTTCTGGAGGACTTTGTCAGTTGAGCTCCACGAAACCATTCCCAGAGACCGGAGGGTTTTCCCTAGCTGTATAACACGGAATCCCTACCGAAAATTCTTTCACTTGAATCTCAAGTACCCCTACGCTAGATCGGTGCTGGTCGACTGCGAGGCCTGGTCGCTCGTCCATAGCTTGGAGCATCGTTGTCTCAGAGGACCCGTGTGGGGCAAAAGCTGCCAGGACAACTGCATGACCGCTTATCAGCAGGATTTCGTCCCTGTGGTCGACGCTGTCCGGCTGGAGTTGGAGTCTGCGGAGCGGGCGGAGGTCAGGCTACCAATCTCTCTTTCTTTTTTTTTTCTTGCTTTAACAGTCTGCAGGTAATGCTACCCGTGTTTTCTCTGTCCGAGGGGTTCGCCTCCGGCGTGAGCTCGCGGCTGATTGAGTCGTTTTCCAACGAGAGAATATGCTGCTTGGCGGGCTTCTCCGAAAACCACTCCGTCGTGGCACCGTACAATTGGTAAGATGTCCTGACCAGCGATCAATTAATGATCAATCCTTACAAAGTCTTTTTAATCTAATTAATTTGTAAAAAATGCTGGTCACCTCGTTTTAGTCTGTTTTCTCTGTCTCGAATTATCGACGAAAGTACTCCAACCATTCTTGTCAGTGGCAGTGCATGCGGTAGAGATTCCTAAGGTTCGATATACAGACCGCGATCCTCATCGCTGGTCGCTGGGACCGCTTTTGAAGCGTAACCTCTCAGTCAGCCTGCCAGCCTCAGCGCTCCTGGAGCTAACTGCGTGAGCCTACAACCTGGGCGGCCAAGTAACTTTTCCCCAGCGGTGACAGGCGACCTCTGAAGTCAAATTCAACTTTCAAGAGCGTTGTTCAAGCGACAGCGTTGAAACGTGAGACCGGTGGTCTCCACTCATCAAGACTCCAGCTTATTGACATGCTCCATGGCGCACCTGGATTCAGGTCGACCGGCTGTAGCTCTTGTTAGATTGGTTGCGAGAGGTCTCGCTTCCCTCTTAGGCCCAGACATGCACGTGGTGAGGAGACTCAAGCCCTTCCATACAGCTGCCTGATGTGTCCTCCCTGGCCATCCGCGTGCCTTGTCTGACTCGCCACCTGCTGGAGAAATCTCGACAACTGATGGACAGGGCGCGCCACGGGCTGATATCAGTGACTCCTTGTGAGGGTCTCAACACTGTGGTGTGGTTAAAGTCCGGCGCTGAGTGTCGCGAGGCCATCAGCTCGTCTCTAGTGGATGCTCGAAAACTTTGGAGGTCGAGAGCCTTCTTGCACTGGTTCGTTCAGGAAGGATGGGAGCCCGATGATATCGAGAAGGCGTTTGGAGTTCTGGCAGACTACTTGGATGGCTGAATTTAACACTGCATGCGTATCACAACAGCGTTTGCGAACGGGCAACTACCAGTTTCAAAAACCACTCACAGCAACGATACCGCTTCCGCATCCTTGGCATCCTTCTGCTCTAGAGGCTCTGCCGTCTTCAGAGGCAGCGGCTTTCCAACGGCCAACGCGAGATTCCGTCTGCCGGCAAGAGACAGGGGCGTCGTTGTCATGAACTCGCTGATAGGTTTGTCAAAGACCACGGAGAGGGAGTTGTACTCGAAAAGTGGCACCTTGCATGAGGGAGGTGCTGGGGTGGAGGAATCGTTGATGAACAGGAGGTTCCGGAGCGTGTTGGTGGACGTTTCTAGGAAGCGGTGGAGGTAGAGGGCTCGGTCACGCACAGGGAATGGGGTGTTCTCTCCGTTGAGGATCTCTTCGAGAAGCAGACCTAGACCGGGCTGCATTTCAGGAGCGCGGACCAAGAAAATCTTGGTGGTGGCGCCAAGAAGGGCGAGTGTCACTGGTGTGGAGTGCCACACATCCACACGATCGCAGTACAATTCAATTGCCGACTCCACCCAGTAGGGGGCGGAGGCGAATTCCGCGGGGTGGGATCCAAGGAGAGTGAGAAACGCTACCAACGCTTTCTCACAAGTGACTTTCCCAATCGCTCCGCGAGCGAAGCTTGAGTTAACCACCAACGAGATCAACGACATTCGGCTCAGCGCGGCGGTGCACAGTACTTGCAACGCTTCTGTTGCGAGAGTGGGTATTCCGCTGTCCAGCAGGTCGGAGAGCCGGCTCCAAACAGCATCTTGACATGAGGGTGCTTGGGTGGCTACATGCCCCAGGGCAGCCACGATCATACGTTGGACTTCTGGGCGTTTCTCGGCGATTGCGGAGTCGTAAAGCTCCCGTGTCAAGTCGGTGCCTGACTTCTCAGTTACGATCAGAGGAAGGATGTCCAATTTGACCCGTTTCAGGGATGACGAGTCCGAATGGCGTAAGTAAAAGGTCTGAAAATCGTCCGCAAAAGATCGGGCAGCTTCCTCGCCTCCGCGGATTAACAGGTAGCGTAAGTGCAAGAGGATACAATAAGCCTCCTCATCAGAGGAGGTGACGCTGAGCCCCAGGAAAGGGCTCCGCATGCGCTCGATAATCTGCTGGAGCTTGTCCTCTCCGGCCAAGCAGAGGAAGGCCTTGCTGGTGGCGACCACCACTGCTGGACTGTTGGTCTGCATGTTGTCCTCGAGCGCGTTCATGATGTCCCACGGTTCCTGCGAGTCTTCGGGGACGTAGTTGGCCAGGAAATCAAGAATGACACACTGCTGCCAACATTCCGCCTGGCTAATATTGCGTACAAAGTGATGTGCCATGGAGCGAGGCATCACGAATTGTCCTCCACTCACTTCGTTCAGCGCCTGCAGTGCCGCCACGCCGACCTGCACATTTCGATCGTACGTACGCTCAGTCAGCAGCTCCTGGAAGTCCCCAGGCAGGCCAGATATCAAGGCGTGGAGCTTTACGCATCCCATACAGGCAGCCTTCCTGACGATTGGTGACGCGTCCCTGAGACCCTGCTTCAGAGACGGTTCCAGATACTCCCTAATCATGGGCAGCTTCAACGAAGACAATGATCGCAGCGCAAGACCCCTGATGGAGGGGCAGACATCCTGACTGTCCTTGGTCAACGTGTTGACCGTGAGAAGAGACAGCTCTGGGTGGACCTCCGCGTGCGTGGTGATGACCAAGTAGATCATCTTCTTTGTGACGATGTCCGTGGTGGCGCAGGCCAGCACGACTTCTGTGAACACCTTGGAGACGTCCATGCCTACGGTCATGCAGACCACCACGCGCTTCATTGTTTCTCGCAACTTGTCCGGGTCGCTCTTGGCGGCCAGCCGTTGGAGGGTCTGTTTCAGTTCGTTGACCTCACCGCGTTGAGTGTCAACGAAGAACTGCGGCGGCGGCCTTGAGGTTCCATCCGGTCGTGGCTTCATTCAACCACCAGATTTCGGCGATTTTCCGTTCGACGCCCCCGGGCTGCCCTAGGCCGCCCCCTCAGTCTGCCGAGTCGATCAAGGGGTTTGGCGAATAAAAGTCGCTTTGTGGAGTAATCTCGCTTAGGGTAGTTTTGATCTCGCTACAGAGTAGTTTTCGATGACACGGGGTGCTTCACAGTCACGATGTCTCTCACTTTTCTGCCCGCCTGGTCTGTTCCGGTGATCAGTAGTCGCCAGGAAGTCTTAGGTCCCAATTCCACGTAGCGGTCATTGATTTTGACCACGTTTTCTGCAGGCAGCTGGTGCCATGACGTGTTGCCCGCCGAGTGCACCTTCCGAATCTGCAGCGAGCCCTGCACCTGTATCTTGGCAATGGGGGCCAGGTCACCCGTGCTGGAGTGCAAGCGCGACAGCGTCTCGCTCACACTGGAGAGGACCCGATGGAGTGTTGACTTTGACGCAGGGTCAGAGAAGTCCAAACCTGATGAAGATGTCAACATGATTTGTGCAATACTGCTGTTTAGCGAAGCACTTCAAGCTGGCCAGTATCCACACCAGTGGGGAGGCACTGTCAATGAGGCGGTGGCGGACATGAGCTGATGTCTAGATGTGAAGTCTCTTAGATTTGTCCATATTTACAAAAGATATGTGCTGCTGCTTCAGCGTTCTTTGCTGTTGTGGGAACCAGAAGACAGCTTTTTGTTCGCTGAGCGTGAGGCATGGAGTACGCCTCGCGGGCGTCCTGCATATACTCTGCATCGCGGGGTACTGCGCCTACACATTCGTGGCTTTATCTCAAGCAGCGAACTCCATCGCCAACGCTGTGTACCAGCTCGCACGCGTGGCGTCGGACCAGCTCAACGCTCCTCTGTGTTCAGGCAGCGACTGCCTGAACATCATCAACGCTTTTATCACGAGCAATCTGGTGGTAGTGAAGGTGGACCTGGCGCTGTTCTACGCCTTCTTCTTTTTGTCAGGGATCTGCTTGGTGTCCAGCGGGTTCGGGGGCACGTACGGACTCATTAAGGCGGCGCGGTTCGTCCTCGAGATCAACTGCTCGATTCTTCTTTTAATATTCATTGTGAGTGTTGGGCTGAACCATAATCAGACGCTGGCACTGTTCCACAGCCTTCTGACGCGGGCTGACGACCTGACCTCCACCAGTCGTGCGTCAGGATTGGTGGTAATTCACCAGACGTGCATAGCGCTGATATTCACTATGTTCTGTTATTTCCTTTCAATGGTAACGAGCCTGCAGAAGATCGTAAAAGCTGGGGGAACAGGAACAGAGTTCATGAGTTATCGAGAGTTGCTGGAGGAGTCCCGAGTGGAACAGCAGGGATTCGACGCTGAGGGGACACCACTACTGGTCGTTCCTGTTGATGGCGACCTGGAGCAGGACATTCGCCTGCCAGACTCCTCATTTGGGGTGAACGACGAGAGTCCTTGACTGATAGTTTTTTGTGTGTATCGATGACAACAGAAGGTGACCTGCTGTGCGAGTGGTCAGATAACCTACACCCTAAAAACGCATTTATGGAAGAGATCCGACAACAGCGACATTGGGAGTCGGAGGCACAACATCGCTGCCGCAACGAATGGATTGACAAGTGGGTTCGAGAGCACCCCGACACCCCTGAGAGCCTTCGGCGACTGGCGCTGCTCAGCTCTTGCTTCTACAACATTCACTATTTAGGAAATGAGTACGACGCAGAAATAATGCGAGAGATCATGCCGCCCAAAGACGAGGTTGTCAGTGAAGCATGTTAATGGAGATGGCAGTAATCTTGTAGCTTGGTGGTCAGAATTGCGTTTCAACAGTCTCATAATGTGGAAATCCATTTTAGATGCCCAACGCAACCGCAGGCGTATGTTGTACCCCAGGGCTGCCCTGCGTGTCGTCGAAGTGTGTCTCGTTCCTGCCGACGACGCTAGTGAATACCATTTCGTCCAATGATAACCAGGAATGCTCTCACATTCGCACATTGTCGCTTCTCCACGCCATGTCCCTTGGGATGTTCCTTCCTAGAGGATCCGTGCACACATCGTTGAAGGGCTTCGAGAACTGGTTGGTGCCTCATTCGCTGTTCCCTGTTGCCGTGCGTTTTCTATCGCCTTCATTCATAACCCTGCTTCCAGCTCCCCCAAAGCGTCTTCGACGATCTTCGTAGGGTGACGCATGACTTCCAGGAGCTCTATGACCGGCTCGCCTGCGAGACGACCCTCCTTCACTCAATGGTCGCACCTGCGGCCAAATCTGACCCGTTTCTCCAGCGACTGTTGATGATATCAGAGAGGGTATACGGACCGGGAGGCCGAAATCTAAAGCAGGACAACCGTCTTTGCATTACCCGCAGCGATTATCTTGTTGGAGTCGACGGTCCCCGCCAAGTCGAGATGAACCTGATCGCCTGCAGCTTGCACCACCTGTCAGGCAAGGTAGTGGAGCTGCACAAATCCAACATGCAACGGCTGACATTGAGCTCCTACGGCTGCTGTCAAGACGGATGCTGTCCCGATACATGCAAGTGTCTGTCCCCAGACAATCACCAGACCACTGATGGCCAACAAACCCTTCAGCGTCATCTACAGGCGGCACATGAAATGTATCGACCGGCGCCTGGCAATTTGACCGGTATCTTGGCGGTGGGCGACTTGAGCGGGACCAATCACATTGACCAAACTAGCAACCTTCCGGCTGATCTCAGCTTGTATCTTAGCCCTTCTCAACTAAAAGAGACGTTCTTACGGGGGGACCTCTTTCTTCAGGAGGACCGGCTGATTTTGAAACGACACAACTGCTGCTGTTGTACGGATCATCACCACAACTTTGAGGTGTCAGTGGTGTACTTCAGATCGGGTTACGCTGAAGATGCCGACACTGATACCACATGGTGGGACATTCGCGAGACAATAGAGAGGTCGCGAGCGTTCAAGTGCCCGTCTGTCCCCCAACAGCTCACCGGATCCAAGAGCGTGCAGTCCCTGCTGGCCCAAGACGACATCCTGCGGGCTCTTGGAATGGTGGGTGAAATCGCGATTGTCACCCAGTCTGATGACGCTGTCCACCGTATTATGGCGGTGACCGCGCTGCAGGCGGATCCCACACTCAACAGCTCAATCGTAGAGAAGGCGTTGGCGTTTCCCGAGAATTTTGTCCTCAAACCTTGCAAAGAAGGTGGCGGAAACAACTTATTCGGTGAAGGTGGGTGTCGCGAGTTCATTTGCACTCAGACATCCCTCCAATGTTGGTTGAAATCTTGAAGAACTCCTCCGAAGGCAGCGACTGGGTGCTCATGGAACGCGTTGAGGCGTCTGCCGAAACCACTGTCTTGGTCGAGATTCGTGCCGGCCAACCTTTGTACTACGGGCAACCTGTACAGAACGAAATCGGAATGTACGGATGTGTTCTGGTGTGAGTGCAATTGGGGTAATCCACCAGACACGAAGGCACCTGCGTGCAAAACGTCTCAGAAGGGTATCTCTGCCGAATGAAGCCTCCTACCAGCAATGAAGGTGGAATGTGCGCTGGTAGCGGCTTCCTTGGTTCTCTTGTGACTTACTAGTCGACTAAACTGTTTTTGTGGCTTGGTACCACGAACATTACAGGCTACTTCGTTAGAACATTGACATTGCAGGCTACTTCGTTAGAACATTGACATTGCAGGCTACTTCGTTAGAACATTACAGGCTACTTCGTTAAAGCATTACACGCTACTTCGTTAAAGCATTACAGGTTTAAAGATTGCAAATCATTTCCCGCATCTAAGGCCCTGGCAAGGACGGGGCCGATCAGTCGTGCTGCGGCAGGGCCACGTTGGGAGCCAGTCAGGCAGGCTGGGAAGCGTGGGAAGGCCAGGGAAAGTAGGTAATGGACTCAAAGTGGGCAACGGAGCCAAAGTACCGCCGTTGCCACTAGGAATGGTGGGTAATGGACTCAAAGTGGGCAACGGAGCCAAAGTACCGCCGTTGCCACTAGGAATGGTGGGTAATGGACTCAAAGTGGGCAACGGAGCCAAAGTACCGCCGTTGCCACTAGGAATGGTGGGTAATGGACTCAAAGTGGGCAACGGAGCCAAAGTACCGCCGTTGCCACTAGGAATGGTAGGTAATGGACTCAAAGTGGGCAACGGAGCCAAAGTACCGCCGTTGCCACTAGGAATGGTAGGTAATGGACTCAAAGTGGGCAACGGAGCCAAAGTACCCGGCTGGGAAGGTCCGCAGTCCGCAGTGCGCCGCCGCACTTTGTTCACGAAGCACCACTTCTTTCCGGAATAGTGAAAGTTGGATTCGAACACACGATTAATGCTCATCAAAAGTCTACAGCGATGATTACGCTGATCCCAGGAGAAGCCCTTGCACCCCCTTCTTCTAACACATGTTTTCCAGCACGTCTGTGCTGATGAGGTCCGAATCACCGAGAGGTCACGGCCGTCGTAGCCCTGTCGGTGCACACAAGGGCTGCATTAGAAGCGTCGTCGAGACTCACTGATCAAGTACACCGGGATGAGCGCAGCGCATGTCAACGGAAATGTAGCGGTGGTCCGGAACTGCTTGAACGGGGGAGCCGAAAAGCCCGCACCGTCGCCTGGCAGGATCCCACGTGACGTACTGGCATTTGCGTGACCGTCGACAGCTGTCCACGCAAGCGTCCACACTATACACGTTCTCTAAACGGCCAGCGTCGCAGAAGTGTTTATTACGGCACACAGACCTGTAGCCAATACCCCTCTGCAAGCAGCCAGCGGGACCCTGAGCGCACCAGACCGCCACAGCCAACGCCGCACTAAGCAGTTTCATCATCGATATGCGATTAAAAGCGAATCCTACAGCCTGCGTGGGGCTTATCGAAGACAACATGGTTCTCTTTGTCTGCTGTTTTCTGTCTAATGATGCGTGGCCTAGCCGAAAATCAGATCGCTGTGTCCCCCTTGTGTTAGCACGCGCAGGATGCCTCTATCACCCTTGTGTTTTGGTTTATGACTGACAAAACAGTGTTCGTGAACAAATACACAAGTTTTGAGTGTTGTGATGCTGTCACACGCACCATCTGATGTGACAGGAAGCAACCCTCTCATCATGTGTGCAAGTGGCTTTGCTGCCTCCAATATCTCTGCACCAGCATATCCGGGAATGTCGTGGGAAATGCGAAGTGGAAGTGCTGCTCTCGTAGGCGCCGAAGGCTGCGAATACGCACAGCTACTGTTTCCACACGGGGAGACGAAACCCAAGATAAGCGGTGCAGTGTATGCCTCACGAGATGAACCTGATAGTAGCCCTTACGCCACCATAACCGGAGAACTTGTCCAAAACGCTGCTCCAACGGTATGCACACCGAGACCCAACACCGTGGAGCCCTACAGCGCATTCAAGCCATTGGAAGTCGTTATTGGCTCAGACGATGAAGATGATGACTTTGTCACTGTAGAGTGGAGGTCCAATTGCCAGTTGAAGCGGTTTTCGCATGGGAAGAGCACTATTCGGAAGCCAACAATATCTGCTGTTGGAAAAGCTTGTTCTCCCAGTCCACCGCCCCATGCAGACCAAACCGAAGTCATTAACGGTGAAGTACAGTCTTCATCGAACTCGTCGAGGCTGAATAGCGCCGCACAGAACGTAGCGCATCTGCAACGCCAGAAGGAGCAAATGGAGTTCCAACTGGCACACCAAATGAAGAAATCGGTCCTCCTTCGTTCCAGAAAGGAGATCAAGGACATTAAAAGTCGTTTGAACTGGGTCAATGTCAAGTTGAATGTCGCACTCAAGGAGCTCGCTCGTTGCCCCGTAGGGGACGGAACGTCTGTGAATGTTGCTGCTGTGCTGGAGCAGAATCAGCATGGGAATGAAGGTCAGCACAAACTGGAAACCACATCGACAGACATGGGAAAGATCCTCAAGTTCGTAAGATCGTTTTCCCGTTCCACTTCCGAATAATTCTCTACTGTTCTCTGCTCTTCATTTGTTGTTCACAAGAGTGCTGTGTGCGAGTTGAATTTTAGTTTCGCCATGAACGGGAGACAAGAGGAGCACCTGGCTTGCGGTTTGGTGAGGGGGATTCGTGCACGGGAATTCGACCCTCTCAGTCTTCGGTCTCGTCCGCCACTTCGAGACAGCATTTGTCAACCCTGTGTTGGGAGCGTGCATCTGATTAAAAGAGAGAAGCTGCAGCTACAGTCCGAGTTGAAACACCTCAGGCTCGAGACGGCAGCCAAAGATGAGCAGCTCCGCAACAGCCAAAAGAAATATCAGGCGTTATCAGCTCAGAACGCCTTGGTGCGGAAAGAGATGCAAGGACAACCAGACGACCGCCTGGCCAATTTGCTGATTGACCGGCTGGTCATGCTCGTGAATATCGTCACGAAGGACCCCCAGATCCTAGGAGTCGAATTGATGCCAGAGTTCTTGTTACTGCTAGACCGCCTTCCTTTTTTGGACAGCAGGCTTCTACAAGCAGGGCGCGAGATCAAGCAGGTGCTGGGAGATCCCAGCTGGGCGGTGGCACGGCGCCTACGCGGTCTTGAGGCGGAGGCCCCCGCGTCCAGCAAGCAGGAGATGGACGCACTCTCCTCACTGGTGGAGTTCGACAGCCCATATGACCTCAAGGTCATTGCTTGTATCTCGGGTGATCCGCTGTGGATCGGTCTACGAGATAAGTGGCTTTACATTCCTTTGGATCTGCGTTTTCAGGCAGCGGCCACGCTTGACAGATCCTGGCTGTCTTATCGATCTCTCTGGTGCAGAAGCCCGGCGGATCTTCGGTGGGTTGCTGTCTTCATGAACGACAAGCGATGGCTGCATAACGGCTTAATATGGCACAACATACCCCTCCAAAAACGCATGAAGGCACTATGTGCCAAGGATCCCCTACTTCTGAATCCCGAGAATGTGGACCTCATTCAGGCAGCAATTGAAGAAAGCCGCAAAGACGTAGACTGCTGCTGCCGAGCTGAAGTCCACGGCTTTGTGTGCACGCAGTGCCCTTTGCATTGTCATGTGAGCATGGACCCGGAGACCCATCCTGAAATCGTCAGGCTGCGAAATGAGCTGAAGGCATTGATTAGCGAGACTATGAAGGAGCGAACGAGCGCAGAGGCTCTGAGCGAGCAGTACCGACTGCAAATCGAAGAGCTCTCCGCGAAGAGTACGCTTCTGGACAGCGGCCTTCAGGACCTTTCTTCACGCAAGTATCAGATTGCACTGGAGTTCGAGGAGTTTCAACGAAAACTGCGCAACCAGCGGGACGGTGTCATGGACGAGATTCAGTCCAGGGAGCGCAGAAGACTTGCGGACATCGAGCGCCTTGAAGCGGACAAGAGGGCTGAGTGGGAGGCGTTGAGGAAGCAGTTGCAGGAAGAGCTGGACAGTCTGCGACGTGAGGAGCTGGAGGCTTTGGCCAGCGAAAGAGCAAAGCAACTTCAGGAAATAGAAGCGAAGCGAAGCAGAGAGTTGCAATCGTTAAAAGAAGCAAAGGAGGGTCAGTTGGCAGATTTGGAGCGCCTTAAGGACGAGTTCGTTAAGCAGCTCGAAGGGGACAGGGAGAAGATGGAGCGAGATGTAGAGGCTCTAAAAGCGGAAACGGAACGCACCCTGTCTGCATCCAGACAAAAACTACAGGAAGCGGAAGATGAGGCCCAGAGGAAACATGCTCAGGCAGAGGATGAGAGGGCTGCAAAGGAGGCGGAAATCCTCGCGAGGCAGCGCGAGGCCGTGGAGTCGATGAAGAATGCGGAAGAGGAAGCCAGGAAGCGACTGGAGGACGCCAGGAGGCTTGCCGAGGAAGCGTTGATGGCAGCTAAGACCGACCGTGTAAAGACGGATGCTGCACGAATCGACATTTTGAAGGAATCCGCCGAGTTGAATCGACAACAAGCAGCTGACGTCTCGCTGGAAAGCGAGAAAACTCCCGCACAGTCCCCACAGCAACTGGAGCCGCCGAAACCTCGAGCTCACGGCATACTCGGCCGGATTCAGGAGTCTTCTCACGAGTTGATTCAGCCACGACCCACTGCAGATCAGATGGCGAATGTCGCCACTACTGCTGGAGTAGTGGCTGGGAAAGCCACCCAGGAGACACCAAAAACAGCCCTCAAGAAAATTAAGAAACCCCAAGGTTCGCAATGAGTAAAGGGAAAAGTTTCTCGCAGTGTGTTAACGGTGTGCCTCCAGTGTGCGCTTGAATACTTCCATACCTTCCACACTCCTTATAACTGGGCTATCAAGATACCTCAGCAGCGTAGAGATGAACAAGCGCATTTCTTGTTGCTGCATATCAGGTGTGGCAGCAACGACCTCACTGGTCCGGATCAGGTGTTGGTTGCTGGTCGAGTCGAAACAGATCATCTCGCGAGATCCGGGAACCGTACAGTAGCCACAGTTGTGTAGAGCGATCAAGGTGTGGTAGAGTCGACGAAACGTAAACGGCGACATAATGATGGTGGAGGATGACGGTGGCGGCATCAAGGCGGAGTGGGCTCCTCCAATCAGTTGGATGGACATCTCGGGAAACGACTCGAACAATTGACTGACGGGAATCGGTTGCTTGTCGCAGATTGTCTCTTGCAAAACCGACCCATAGGGCAATGCGTAGTCCTCATCAGGTGCTGTCCCCAGTGAATATTCATCATCCACGGCAGGTGCTCTGGCAGGTGCTGTCCCCAGTGAATATTCATCAACCACGGCAGGTGCTCTGGCAGGTGCTGTCCCCACTGAATATTCAAACTCAGTCGGTAATGAATCCATGTCCAAAACATTTTCATGAGTCGTCTTAGAGATGGTGGGGTTGCCGACCCAGTTCCTCGCCGTAGGTGAAGCCGCAGTGTCCGGACTGCCGATCCCTGACATGAAGCCTGATATCCTCATACCTAACTTTCTGGAACCCTGCCTCAACTGCCGACTAGACCTCCCCACAGCCGAGCTACCGAGGTTCTCATCACCGCTCCTGACGGTCGATGTTGCCGATGGATAACCAGGCGAATCCTCGCTCTCATCGCAGCTTGGCCGAAACTTGTACAATGTATACTTGAAGTCAAACAGGTCAATCAACGCTCGAAGGAAGCGGCGCTGGTCCTGTTGAGACCAATGGTCGCAGCCGAAGATAGGTCGGGGGTGCGTCCCCAAAACGGCTGCGAAGACGTTAACAGGGGCAATGGATCTCACCGACGCTATTCGATAAACAATCCAGAGAGCTGTCAAACGTTCGCTTCGCAATCCTATCATCCTTCGCTTCCGCTATGCGTCGGATTTCGTGCAACGACAAATCGCCAAGCATGAGTTGCAAAGTCTTACGAGTTGCCGGGTCAAGTACGCTAATTAAATCCGCTGAAATATGAATTAATATGTATTAATATACCTATGTATTATTAATTTACGTTACATTAAAGCTCACCTCCAATATCTGTCTTGATGTTGTCGAAATCCCTATTGGAGAAATCGTCACCAATGATGCCTCGAAGGAGCAGCTCCCGAATTTTTTGAGATACCTCTTTGAGAAACTCAGGCGAGCACACGGTGAAGAGTCTATTGAAGTCGCTGACCTTCTGAAACGACTTGTCCTGTTTGCTGTTTGGACGAGCATCGTCAATACAGCAGGAGATGTTGATTCCAGCGTAGTTGCAAAGGGCCAGTCCCAGCATCCACTGGTCCGTGAGCTGAGCAGTAGCACTCGAATTGTGAGTGGAGTTCTCGAATCCGTGAAGGGTCAGCAGCTTTCCGAACTCTGTCGTATCCGCGCCGAGATTATCGATGGAGATCCCCCCGTGCACCCAACCCCGTTGGTGAAGCTGGTGTAAGGCGCAAGCTACCGTCTCTAGGTGTATCGGTGTGATAGCGGCAAGGCATCTCGG
Organism: Porospora cf. gigantea B; assembly: GCF_019968985.1. Taxonomy (NCBI): domain Eukaryota; phylum Apicomplexa; class Conoidasida; order Eugregarinorida; family Porosporidae; genus Porospora; species Porospora cf. gigantea B. Next base: position 5,662 of record NW_027178676.1, on the reverse strand, counting down.
GAGGCCCTTGTTGTGAGACACCAGATATGTTCCGTTGGCTGAGTCGTAGGCATAAGGCAGGCTGAGGGATGCCCTAATCGCTGGCGTCGACGGAGCGGCGTCGCTGACGCCGCTGATCCAGTCGCCGTTGTTGGTCTTGTGTCGAACTACTGTAGAGCGATCTTCTTCACAGAAGAGGAAATCGACAACCTCATCAGACCTAACCGCCTGGTTTTTGCCTCCGGAAGCTTGGCGAAGTCTATCTGCGAGAGAAAGTTTTCGTCCAGGAAGTTTTTGTCCACGGGAATTAACAACTCCGGAGACTGGCTGTTGGAGGAGCAATGCAGATGCCTTTTTCATAGATGGGGGCCTAGCGGGCGCATCACTAACTTCGGAGGACGCAATTGCGGTCGGCATGAACGAAGCGGTGACGACGTGTAGCGCCGTCGAGTTCGTTGTTACGCATTTGGAAAGCATGACGTAGAAAAACTAATAATTATTTGCACGCGTACTGTGTGCTGGACGTCGGTCGTCATCGAAAATTTTAGTTGGCCCAGAACCCCAATCGTCGCATTACCACGAATATCAAGTGCTGTGATTCGTATCCAGGCTGATAGAGGAATGTTTCTGCCGGAGTGTCGTAGATTATAAAAACGTAGACCGTGCCGATCAAACTCAGCAGGGTGACCAATGAGGAGAGCAGAGCCGAGTAAACCCAAAACAGCTGCGACGTGTGCGAAGTTGAAAAAGTGCACTGTTCTTGCGACACAGAACACGCCCCATCGGGAATGATGGCAGCGTCATATTCGAAGCACATCTCCTGGGGGCGGCTGTACTGGACTTGGTAATACCAGAACTCTAGCTTCGCTTGGAAATCTGGACTGCTGCACTGTTTCATTTTGTCAGAGTTGGGGTCGCAAGTGGAAAAGTAGGCCCGACAATTCTCAACGGCTACGGCGCCTGCTTCATTGTAGGATTCACGGCATCTGTTGTTCAAGAAACCCAGGTCGTACGTTCTTTGAAAAATCAGCATGATGCCGAGTCCTCCTGAGAGGCTGACTGCCATAATGAGCGCGAGGACAATGGCCCATGGTATGTACTTGATCATGCATCCAATATACCTCCCCACACGTCCTGTGTGCATTATCTCCGGTTGGGTGATATTAACGAACTTGTTCATTAGGAGGTAACACAACAGACTGTTGAAAGCCATCACGGCGGTAGAGGCAGTGACTGCTGTTGTGAGGCTGGACAGAACCGAGATGTCCTGATAGTTGCAGCTAATTACGTTGCGTTTCGACACTCACCTGTGGTCTGTGAAGGACGATGGGTCGATCAAAATTGTGGCCAGGCACATCACAACTATTGCCATCGACAACATCGTAATAGTCTTCGTTAACAGGATGTAGCGCCACATGTATGGTCGTGCATTCCAGCCAAAGCGGAGATTACGGACAGGGTTCCACATAAAGATTCAGTAATCAGAATTATTCAAGCCGTTCAGCTTCACACTCAGGTCTCCACAGCTCTACGGCAGAGTCGGCTACGGATCCTGCGAGGAGCCATTGGGCTCGAGGACCCCAGCCCACTCTGCAAGGGTTGGATCCGAGGTGAATCTCGTTGACTTCAGATAGGAGGTGCTTTGTTTCGTAGTTGTAGATTTTAACGATACCTTCAGCCGCGGAAGCGGCCAAGTATTGCCCACTGTAGTCGAAGCTGACGCCGGAGATCGGTTGTCCCAGCGCCAGGCTCTGCACGACACTGCTTTTGCGGAGGTCCCAGATCTTAACATTGCCAGCGACGTCACCCGAAGCGAGGTAGTACCCATTTTGGTTGAAGTCCAGATCCGCCACTGCAGCTTCCGCTTCTAGCTTGGCTTTGCATACCGCCTCCCGGATATCCCATATGTCCAAAGTGCCTCCCTGGCTGGCTGCCCCGAATATCACCCCGTCAGGATGGACCTGCACCCGGTTGCAGTTGAATCCCAGGCCTTTGTAAACCTTGTACAACGCGCCGCTGTCCAGATCATGTATGGACATCGTCCGATCCGTGGCGCTGCTCAGCAGGAGCGAGCCGAGCGTATGCAGATCTAGGGACAGTATTTCACCGGTGTGGGTACGGAGGACATGGCTCGATTTGAAGGACATTTTCCCCATCTGAGTTTTCCTGCCGGACCAGACGCGAATCGTCCTATCTGCGGATCCGGTGGCCACGATAGGCAGCTTTGAGTGCACCACCACCTCTGACGCTGCTCTGGTGTGTCCGATAAGTGAGGCGATTACCTGTCGTTCATTGAGGTCGAAGAGCGTCGCAGATCCATCTCTCCCGCTTGACACAGATACTGGCGAGGCTGAGATGCTCTCGTTCAGAACCACCTTCACGCCGGTCACTCCGCAAACACTGGCAGCTGCCTGGTGGGTTTGGAACCGCCCACCGCTTTCGATCTTGGCCCATTTGGACCGCGGACAGACGTCTTGTAGGCCACGGCTACGCCGAGATTGAGTTAGCTTCACGGAGGCGGCCTCTATCTCTTGGAGGAACGTCTCAGGCAAACCCTGCTCACTGGGAGTGAACCCCGTGTTCTTCAGAGAAGCTACTTCTTGCTGCAGGGCGGCAGACTGTGCCTGCAACGCATCCTTCTCGCGTTGCAGTCGAGCGATTACTCGGCATGCCGCCTCATGTTGGTAGAGTGACTGTGAGAGCTGGCTGCGAATTTGATCCAGGTGCTGCCGTAGAACGAATGTTTCCTGCATAAGAGTGTCCCACTCATTCTGGAGCAGGCCCAGGAGCCCTCCGACTGAGGCTGCTTTCGGAGGCCTCGGTCTGACAACGGGGTCGACGTTTACAGCTATGGCGTCTGCGAGGTCTATGGGGTCACCCGTAGACGGGCAAAGCCCGTTATTTTCCTCCAGATACTGCCTTAGTAGTCGTTTTTCGTAGATCAGGCCTGTTCTGGGAACCAAAACGGGTTCCTCGGGACACTCGCCACTGATACTGCAGACGAGCGACATAAATCGTCAATTCTTCTGAGTCAAAACAGACATCAGTGCATGTTACTCATGTACGTTAAGTCCACCCATTAAACACTCAGTCCATCAGCACCTCAACGCGTGCCTCTGCAGCGATGTCGTCAGACCTGGACCGCTTATAGACAAGCCTGATGAGTTGTTCACCATCCTGAGGCTCCTCCTCCAGGTCGAAACGGAAGACACGGGTACCGGGGGCACCCTTCATCTTCGTAACTTCTTTGATATAGCTTCGACTTATCAACTTAACTTGGTTCGTCGTTGAAACTCTCCAGTCGTACCCCGTTGTGATGTTGCTCTCAAGCGAGATTTCGAGAGAGTCCCCAACGACGGGGTTGTGAACGGTTAGAACCCCACCAGAACTAGGGAATGTCAACTGGAAATCGGCAGGCTCGGCGTTTTTGGCCAATGCGACAGAAAATAGCAGTGACAGAAGACGCATTTAGATTCAGAGATTATGCAATTTATCGTACGAAGCCCACGTCCTTGTTAAACTGCAGGTGACATTCATCCAGAATAGAATGCCGCTGGCAGGCACATGAAATAAGCAAACACTCCAGCACATAAGGCGAGCGTGGTGATCTGGGACATTCTTGGCAAAGACGCGAAGTCGCTTCCCCGAGCTACATTTCGAATAACAGCTATCGCCGCTGAGCACCCCAACACGAACGCGAGAAGATTACGAAGCCAGCCGAGGGGGAACGCCGCCACGAGCGCGAAGGGGATCGTCCAGACCATAGCGTAGCCAGTGATACCGAGGAATGTAGATAGGCTGGGCACTGGAGTAGATTCAGCAGAGTCGTTCTGGTGATTGACGAGCACGCCAACTAAATATGCGGCCACCGAAGTGAATCCCCAGAAACAGAACACCATAACGTGCGACAGCACCTCCGTGCGGAAGAGCGCCGCGGCTATGTGATCATTGAGGTACCGGTTTATGTTGCTGCAGAAGAATAGGAGGATGGAGGCCGTTTCACATAGCCAGAAAGGCCCCCAGAGATCAGGTTTCTCATACATGGGTGTGGTGCTCTCCTTCATCACGTAAGGAAGAGCGGACACTAGAACGCGTTGCGATACCTCAGTTGTTGTGGTGTCAAAAAGACTAGCTACCCAGGAAACGTCCCAGAAGTAGAAGAGCTGCATGCCTTCCGGTCCTTTCACTAACCTTAATTGGGGTTGGCGGGGCAATGCTTCCCCCGAGCGCCTTTGGCATCTCAGTAGGCTTCCCCACTGCCTCTGGAGCAGGCATGTCAGACATATCGTCCGGCTTGGTCCATTGCGTCGCGTCAGTGAAGTGGTTGTGGTAATACGGCTTGCCCTCAGCCGTGTAGTAGGCGGTCCACTGCGACATCCGAGAAAATATATATTGCTTTCTCACAGAGAAATGTGGTGGTGGAATTGGCCATATCCCCTGGAGTTCACCTTCGAAGCCAAATGTTTCCATTCGAAGTTCTTTACTTGTCACTGTTGATATCAATTCTCTCCGACGTAGGGTGGGCCCAAGACCAACCTCCGTTGGTCGGCGAACCTTCAGCTCTTACGAATGACTGCTACAATGATGAGATTGCTCTCACGCAGCCTCCGTTGTCGCTTTTACTGGGAGTTACGTCATATGTTTCCTGTCAGGAGATATGTCAAGTGATCAGCAAATGCCACGCATTCCAATTCACCAAGGAGAGCTCAACGTGTTATCTGCACGAGAATCCCAACGGTCCGTCGACAACGGCACACGGCAACGTGTCAGGTCCCAAGTGGTGTCCTTGCGAACAGGATAATCGTTTCGTAGGTGGTACCCTTCTGGAATATGGGATGAGCGCCACCTTTAAGGTGTGCAGGGAGACATGTCAAACGATGGAGAAGTGTCTTTACTGGTCATTCGTTGCTGCAGATAGACAATGCTGGCTGTTCTCGAACAGGACGAGCATGGACAAGGTTGAAGGAGCCACGTCTGGAGCTCAGTACTGCGGATCACAGTGTATGATACATGGTAAGGCTGTATCCCTGGAGGACGGGACTGTCCGGAAGGCCCTTCTCAACATCTCGGCCTATGAATGCGAGGAGTCATGCCAGAAAGATGCTGATTGCGATTTGTTTTATTTTAGATGGTACACTGGGCTCTGCGTCTTTCTATCGGGGAAGCCGGAGATGTTCGACTTCCCTGGCGTTAGTATAGGAAATTCGGATTGCAAGAAGAATGTCTGCCTCCTGATCGACCCATCCCAGTGTTACGGCTACTGTCCCTGCGAGGTACCAATCACAACGTCGACCACAACTGATGGCACCGCCTTGAGGCCGGAACCCTTTGACTCGGCAGTGGTGGCTTGTGTGTTGCTCGTTGGAATGGTCGCCTTCGTCACTGGAGTTCTCGTGCTCAGACGAAGAGAAAGCGCGTTTGACTGATTGGGGGGTGTTATGTAGCACTATGAAGCTTTTGTGACATGAGATGCTGTACTCATGTATTATGAATTGGGACGTTTACAGTATTAATTGTTGAAAATAACAATAGCATTTATTTGCGGAAATGGTTTCACTCGTAACTCGCCCTGCCCCAGCGTTCACTGCCGAAGCTGTTATGCCCAACGGCACCTTCAAGCAAGTCTCGCTCAGTGACTACAAGGGCAAGCATGTGGTGCTTTTCTTCTGGCCTTTCGACTTCA
>NW_027178675.1:0-6061 GCF_019968985.1 Porospora cf. gigantea B | reverse complement strand
GTGGATCAGACACAATTGCTTCGATCAGGAATCAGAGACTCTATTTCGATAATCATCCTGAAAGACCTATTTTGATAATCATCCTGAATGACCTCTGCGACATGGAATTGGGACCTCCTTGTGAATCAGACGCTATTGCTTCGATCAGGAATCAGAGACTCTATTTTGATAATCATCCTTAAAGACCCTATGGAACTGGAACCTCCTCGTGGATAAGACACAATTGCTTCGATCAGAAATCAGAGACTCTATTTTGATAATCCTGAAAGACCCTCTACGTGCCTCCCACCGATTCTGGATCCGTTACCTACAAAGCAGTTTTCCTGCTTTCCTTCAAAAGACAAAACGGCTAAATCAAATTTTTCCAGTGCTTTTATGATCCGATACTGGTTGGAAACCCACTTCACACACACATTCGTAGATCAGTAGCTTGCTGTGTGCAGGTCACCACTCCCTTCCAATTCTGACACACTCATTGCTGCGGCTCCCTAGACAAGTCAGGAACGCCGAAGGGAGCCCTGCGTCCAGGAAGTCGTTTTCGAAGCTGACGGCCACGTGCTCGTCGGGGATGCGCGCGCCTGAGGAGGGTTTCATCTCCTGTTCGGCCAGAGATCCAGCTAGCGCTGCAACACATTCCAGGGGTAAGCAGCCACGTATACCCTTCAACTGCGGATGACCGCGAAGACGGGGGCTGGAGCCTCCAGATGCCAGACCCGCGACTCTGGAGAGTAGGTGTGTGAACGAACCCTCGGTGTCAGGCTCGCCGAAGCAGGCATTTTGGGGAGGGAACATCCAGTGATAAACGTCAAACCCAGGAAATCGAAGGGACGCCGCAAGGTCGACGAACTTCAGAGCGGCGAGCAGCAGACTCGGGTCCTCTGACGTCGACAGCACCGATATGAGATCTGAGAGGATGACAGGCCAGACTGGCACCAGATTCTTCGCGGACATCCTGCAGATAAGAATACGATTCACGAAGAGGACCATCTCCTGAACAGAGTTGACGCCAGAGCGGTAAAGATGGCTGAGCTTGGCCAGAAGCTCCGATAACTGCGGAGCGAATGCGTCTCTTGGCGACGCATAGACCACGAACCCCAAGCGTTTGAGTGACATGCAAACCTTGTCCTGGCTGGCCGAGTTGCAGGTGTTAGGAACGAAGTTGTCCATGTCGACGGGATGGCGTGGCGCCAGGAGGTGGAGCAGCGAGACCCAGTTGCGGAAGCTGCGTCTATCGACGTGGAAGAAGTTCTCGTTGTTAATGGCCGACATGATGGTAGTGTGCAACGGCTTAGCCAATCCATTGAGCTGCGCTGGTAGATTCGCCAGGGCGTTGACGAGCTCGAGAATCAGGCACCGGAGGGACAGAGCCTCGGTTCGCATGCTGCGGAAGCCGCTGAAGAGGACCTCGGTGGTCTCTCGTACGTTGGACAGGATCAGGTCCAACATTGGGGTAGAGGGTGACTCCTCCGACTGCATAACACGCGACCCGGCCTCCCACCATTCGAACGATCGCCAGCAGGCATACTACCGCGTGATGCGCGGCCGCAGCCGCAGGCTCCGTTGCGCCCTCCAGGGCAACCTCCAGTTGCGGCACGGAGTCGTTTCCACGCTGCGTACTCAGAACGGGAACGTACCAGCCCAAGGTCACGACGTCGTCAGTCAGTAGCTCAGTGGGCACGCTACGCCGGAACTCGTCGAGTAGGCGCTCGGAGAGCGATGGCCGTGGTATCAGCAGGTCATACACTGGAGCATTGTGGAACATGGGCAGCGCCCGACTGAGGAAGCCGTTGTTGCGTGAGAGGACGTCGTGCTTCAGAAGGGCCACACTACCAAGGTTGGCGATGAGTGTCTGGATCTGCTTCTTGCATCGAATCTCGGACTCCTTCAGCGTAGCGTACTGGTCGAGTACCAAAACGATCTGCAACAGCCACACGTGACTCATGGGCTCCCTAGAGTGCGCCATGATCTTTTTCAGAAGGCTGTTGACGAAGTCCCAAAGGTCCGCCATCTCTCCTGCCTGCGCGTCTCCTCGGGTCACACGCTGCTTTATCAACGTGTAGACGAATAGCATCAGCACAGACTCGCGAATGGAACTTCCGGAGTTCGACTTGCGCTGGTTCATAACCGCTTCGATGGCAGCGGATAGGATGGGTCTGCGTGCAAAGTTTGACGGTCGCTCACATGATGGACTCGAGGTAATGGAAGTCGGTGAACAGTTCCACGATTCCGACGACGTTCTTCTCGTTGAGATCGGAGATCCGAGACGATAGGCGAACAAGGCAAGTCTCCACGAAGGCCACTGGTAGTCGCGTGAGGACGAGCTCGGAGAGAGCGCGGCATGTGTGTGACTCGACACGACGCTGGTGACCGAGTGTCATGATTGTCGGAACAATCTGAGGCAGGATATCCTCCACCAAACCCCACTCCGCACTTTCATCGAGGGGGATGGGACCGAATAGTGACTTGGGCTTAGGTTTCGGGCTGCGGTTGAACAGGACAGTCGCCATATTGAGCACGAAGAGCAACAAGGGCTCCACGCTGTCGGACCTGCAAATCTGCAGGGCGTCGGTAGCTGAGGCAAACAGCTCTTTCATAAGCTCGTGAAACTGAGCAGAACCCACTGGCAAACTGATAGAGTCGAAAAGCAGCGAGAGGCAGTTGCTGAGACCGATGAGAATATCTCTTGAAAGCGGCTTGAAGGACCAACATCGCAAGTACGCTGACGTGAGAGACACCAGTCTCGTCAGCGAATTGAACAGGTTTCGGCACTCTACCAGCTCTGCCCGGGCCACCGAGGCGTCGTCTTCACCCTCGAAGGCAGCCCAGTAGGCACGAGCATGCTCCTGCACGTGAAGGTCAATGGCACTGGTCGAGACGATCAGCTTCAGCAGCAGCTGGTGCAGGCGCAGGATTTCAACCAGCACCAGGCAGTCCTCCATTCGCCCAGTTTCGTCTGAGCGGTTGGTTTGGGAGTCTAGTGTGTCGAAGGCTGTCAAGAGAGGGTCGAGTGACACCAAACACAGCTCGAATATGCGTGCTGGGACGTGCTGCGTGGTGAAGCTCGTCTGTGTATTCCAGGACAGTACCTCACCTTCAACGTCTCTATGCTCAACATCTTGTGGGCGGGGAAAGCGACTACCTTGTCCAGAAGGAGGACGGTAATCGTGTCCAGATAGTCGAGTGGAGTGAAGAGATGTGACTTGGCAAAGCACGCTTGCAAGTTTTCATCCGGTTTCACAAGGGTGAGCGCTCTGCATGAAACGAACCTCAACACCCCTACTGCCGGTGAAATGTCAGAGAATCGAGTCGCAGGAGGCCGAGAAGGAGCTGATTGCATTCGAAGAGTCCATTCTCGTCAGCCTCTGCCATCCGCTTCACTAGCGCGTCCATGAAGAACTTGAAAGCGTTGAGATCCGATATCATATCAAGCATCAGCCCCTTTCCGGCCGCGAGCTTGGATGCCGAGGTGTCCTTTCCGCATACTGCGGTGCCAGCCGCTAGCATTATGCCTGAAAATATGGTCGCGTTCTCGATGATGAAGTCCTTGCCTGCTAACCAGAGCGTGTTGATGCGACTGATGCTCTGGATTCCCAGGCCTTCAGATTGGAACTGGGGAAGCAGCACAGACTCCAACAAGCGCATGTCGGAATACACCCTTTGCGGCACGCAGAAGAATTCAAGCACATCCAGGGCGTTCTCCATTGACACCGCCATCCACAGCGTGTCTAGCAGACCTAGTAGAAGGTGCTCCCTCCCCCTAGGCTGGGCACGAATGGCACTTAGCAGCACTGGCGCCACCTCCAGAATCATGCGCTCCGGAGCTCTGAGCATGTACTCCTGCAGTGAGTCCAGCCATTGCGCCTCGTCGCTGCTGAATTCTGGTGAAGTCCCAGCGAGACACCTACGGGAAGACCTCGCCAGATTCCACAGTTGCGTCAAACACGGAACGCAGAGCCGGACGATTTCGTCGGTGCCGTTGTCCTCGAGTCGTTGCAGGCACACTGGCGCAAAGTCGCTGATGGCCCGGACCAGCTCTTCCTCCAGCCGTATCAGCTGCGAGTGTTCACGCAATACCTCGACGAGCGAGGGTGCGCACAGAGCGGCGCCAGCACGGAGGAGGTGGTTGATGACTCGTGCTGTCTGGTCGAGGATGTTCAGCAGCAAGACCAGCAGGTCCATGGTCAGATTATCCGTACACCTACGTACTACCCTGCGTCGGGGCACCCCAGAAGTCTCACGTAAGGAGGAGTTGCATCTGGCATGTGACCAGGTGCGGCAGCCGGCTGGGGCCCGACGGGGGAGCGGAGCATTCGACGGCGGGGTTAGAGAGGCCCAGAACGTCCAGCAGGTAGATCGTAAAGTTGGCGGAGAGCATCAGCTCACGAGTGTTGAGGGTGTCCAGCCTCAGACTGTCCCAGCAGGTCTCTGTCACCGTCTCCGAGTCCAAAATAAGCAGCCTCTTGACGAGAGTCTCGTCCGGAGTCGTCTTTAGAAGGCGTTCCAACATCTCCAAAAGAGGCAGAAGTACTGGAGGGATGACCGCCGGGGCCAGATCTTCGTATTCACTGAACAGGAGGGCCAGCGCCCTGGCCAGCTGCAACGGGGCGGTTGAGGCCTCGTGAATGATGGTGGTTTCTAACAGTGCAGCGGAATGTAAACAAAAGTAGTGCAGGTCATTGCTGTTGGTGGACCCCATCTGCGCGAAGAGGGTGCCAGTGAGCAGGCAGAGAATTCTCTGGCAGTTGATCCAGTTGTCAGAAATGAGAATCGGCATGAACGAGGTGACGATTTTAGCCTTTGCCTTCTCAGAAAAGTAGTTCGAGTCCATGGGAAATTCTCTGAGTGATTATCTCCCCCCGAGCTCACTGCTCCAGTAATATAAGTGCGCCACGCACGATCTCGGTATCAGAGTCTCCCAGTGCGATGCACAGCGCCTCCACAACAATCTGGACGACTGCGTGGTCCACACACCCGACACTCACACTCGGGTGATGCTAGCCGGCGGGTCTGATCCCAGAGTGGCATTTGGTCCAACAGCTCCGACATGGCAGCCTTGCGAACGGCCTTGTCGCGCAGCACCGCCTCCCATAGGCAGTGCATAAAGCAATCCATGGCCATCATGTGTTTCAACTCGTCGAGCATGTGCACGCACTCGTCGTCCTGCCTCTTGCTGCTGTTGACCCCGGACAAGAGCGAGCACACCAACCCGGGCATGCATGCGGATAGTCGGGGACCCAGAGCCACGAAGTGCAACCTGATAATCGCCAGGAACTGCGTCCGGACCTGCGTCGTCGCAAACGCTGGCACCGGCAACAGACCGAGCAAGACGCCAGCCAAGTCCAACACCAGCCCGTCTGATCCAATCAACTTCAAGATGTGGTCGTAGGCGGCGAGCGCCAGTACGTGAATCCCCGCTGGTAGTCGGGGATTTAAGCACTGGGCAAGCCGCTTCAAGACCACAGCCTGATGTGGAACCGTGAGGGCCTCGAACGGTTGCTCCACTCTCTGAAAGGCCTTGACCAAAGAACTTAGGCCAGCAGAGAGGTCAGGCCAGTCCTCCACTTTTTCAAAATATGCCAAACACACGCGGACCTGGTTGAAACCCTTGTGAGGCATCACCTCTGCAGCCAAGTCAGGTTTCTGTGTCCACATTTGCTTAATTTCACAACAATCTACAGCACATTGAATGCCAACTAAAAAGGCATACAAGTCCTCCTCACGCCAAAGATACCCAGCCCTTAACCCCTATTGAGTTCAGTGCTGCGCCCGCCATGCGGACTGTTCCAACGTCACGCGAGACCTGGGCTGGCCTACGTGGGGATGGAATATGGCAAAATGACAAAATTCCAGTCAATGTCATTCAGCTGCGCGGAGTCTGAGGTCGAATCTTCCTTTGAGTCATCGTCTTGTTCCCCACATACCTCGACGTCGTCAGCAGCATCGGTGTCTTCCGAGACGACTCGACATTGGAGGAGGCGTAATCGAGATAGTGGCGCCTCCGCAAATACTGACGTAGAGGCCACTGACATTGGCGTGTTTCCTGTGTCTGTGACGGCATCGA
>NW_027178674.1:0-6062 GCF_019968985.1 Porospora cf. gigantea B | reverse complement strand
AGAAGATCAACCGTCTCATACTCGAGGACGAGTGATGTTCCAGCAGGATGAAGAATCAGAGTCTTCTTTGTTAGTATTCCGGCCTGAGGACGCCCCGGATGTGATTCAGGAGCTGCCGAAGCCGCCTCCTCGAGTCGTCGGCATATCGGAATCACCTCCTGGAGTTAAGGTGGAGTCAGGTAAACTCCGAAAGAAAGTTAAGAAGAAACGGAGAGTTCAGCATCCTCCTGACACTCAAGGGACGGAGGAGGCACCCCAGAATCGACCTCCGGTGATGTTCCAGCAGGACAGAGAACCAGAGACTACTTCGTTAGCCTTGCCACCTGAGGACGCCCCGAATGTGAGTCAGGAGCTGCCGAAGCCGCCTCCCCGAGTCGTTGGCATATCGCAATCACCTCCTGCTGAGGCTGGGTTGCATGTGAAGGTGGGCAAGCGCGTGCTGAACCAGACTAAGGGTGTCATCCGCAAATCTGAGGCCCTTCTGTTCCTGAGTGGGAAACCCCTCGTGAATGCAAAGAAGGTCCCGCCACGTTCGCGTATAGCAGACCTCCCCCCGCCACCAATCTCGAAACTACCTCGAAAGATAGACATCGGTGGTCGGATTGTGGTGCCGCCAATGCCGTCTAGTCTGAAGGGCGTTCTACAGAAAAGACAGGAAGGAATACACAAAAACAAAAAGCCCCCAACGGGCAAAGGCGACGTAAAGGCAGCGCGGAGGCACCTCGAATCACTGCTGTTCGGAGACCACGAAGCCACGAGCAGTGCGGAGTGCACGAAGGTGCTTGTAGAAGCAGACCGCTCCAGCGACATCTCCCTGTCATCTTCATCCCCCGCGCTCTTAGACGAGCCCGCCGTCAGATTCGCCAGCTCGGACTCCTTCTCAAGCCCATCGCCTCCGTCCTCTGAACGTCTGGCGCCTTTCAACCTCCCGGTTGCGGCTGAGGACCAGGGCTGGCTCGTTGTATTGCTGGCGTCGATAGAGGAGTTCCTACACAGGTAAACGTTGCCTGATAGAGATATTAATTCTCGCCGTAGTCAAGAACATCAGCGTTCTCTCCACTGCGTCGCTCGTGAGCTCAGGCCCCAAGGAATAGGCAGCTTCTTCAACTATGTGGGGGGGTACGCTAATCGCGGCCTGTGGCGGCTGCCCACGGTTGGCGTGGAACATCACGGTGGATGTCACTCCATGCACAAGCCTGCGAGCGCAACCGCTGAGCACCAGCACATCTCCGCACTCTAAATACACCGGTACTGGCGAGGTGTCCCTCGTGGTGCCCCCCAGGAGAAATATGGCTGCGTCAATTCACCACGCGGCCCTCACCGCTCTGCCCGAGTGACACCGTGACTAGGGGCGCCTCTGAATCCTCCTCCACGTCGTCCACGTGGCCTCTGAGGCGGTCCTTCTCACGGTAGATGTTCACGATACTTGTATCGGGGCAATAGCTGCCGGTCCACCCTCCTAGACTTCCCTCCGCCTCCACGAGCGCCACCACGTGCTGGGCCAGCTCCTTGAAAATCGCTGGCAGCGGCACTTCCCCATCGAACATCCGCGTAGTCCACTCGTATTGGTGGCCTTGCGTGACCCACCGCAAACGGCTCCAGGCAGGTAACTGGCGGCGAAAGAGGTCGACGTAGTCCCCTGAAGGGTCGAGGCGTGACAGGTTACTTTGGTTAGGAGGGTTGATGTGGTGAAGTAATGTTGTCGCGGCGAGCTGCACGGATTCAGCCAGGGAGAGGAACCGCGAGCAGAGAGTGACCCCTGGGGCCAAAACGCGCACCTCTCCGGCACCAGCCTCAGTTCGGTCAGTCTTCAGCAAGAGGCTGTCGAACAAGCCACCGAGGCGGGGAGGGGCTGCGAATGAGTTGAGATCGAGGAGCTCGCGCAGAGACAATGCTCGGATCTTTGCATCTACCGTTTTGTAGTTGTCCATGGTTCTGCCGATTTTTCGCTCTGACGAAATGCCGTATTCACGTGCAAAGGAGATTTCTCAGATTCAATCGCTGATGGACGCACTTGCCGAGGACTGTGTCTGCGGAGGTTTCGGTTGCGTGGATGGCACTTCGCAGTATGGACTGTCTCCAAGAGTCCTTGTTTTCGTCTCTCTTACAAAACAGAACACCCATAACAGTGCGCCTAGGTTGATTCCGCACATAACAGTGTAGAGGATCCGGTTGTCCAGAACCAGATTTCCGACAAAGACCATGATCAGAGCGGCGGCCCAGTTGGCGGAGGTGCAAAGACTGGTCGCAGCGTTGCGCATCGGCATGGGGAACATCTCGAAAAGGTATACCCAGAGCACGGGACCGTAGGCTAGCGCGAAGCTCATTACGAAGCACATAATACCTATGATCTGTGCAACAATAGCGGTGTTACTATCGGAGTCGATCCAAAGGAAGACGGTCGCAGGAACGAGACTGATGCACTGCAGAGAGATGCCGATGAGAAGCAGCTGCCTGCGACCTATCCGGTCGACAAGGCAGAGCGCTGGAAGGCCCGCGATTAAGTTGCCGCCTGACATTATTGCTGAGGCGAGGGAAGCCTCCTTGAAGGTCAGGCCGGCCCGCTGAAACACGCCGTTAGAGCTGGATAAGAACAAGTTGATGCCTATAAACTGCTGGAAGATCGATAATGTCAGGCCAACCAGCAGGGCGTAGCGGTACCTCATGTTTTGGTACACCTTTCGCAGAGGCAGTCGCGCTTGCAGAGGCCCATGCAGCTGCACCAAACACTGCAATTCGGTGTCGACATCGACCACGTGCTCCAGTTTCTGCAGGCAGAGGTAACAATCTGAGTGTCTCTGCTGCTCAAGGTACCAGGTCGGAGTATCAAATGGGTACGCTTCCTTGAAGATGTAAAACAGCATGGAGGCTGGGAGTGCGGGCATCGCCAGCAGCACCCGCCACCAGGCCCGCTGGAACGATGAAAGGTCGACCTCGTACTCCGTAATCTGTCCCGTAGACTCGTCAATTGTCATGCTGTCGATCGCTGGGTCGGAGAACAGCAGACCCAAACACATGGCAATGAAGGCGCTTACAGTGACCATGACCTGGTGGCTGGTAGAGAACATGCCTCGCCGCTCTCGAGGCGACACCTCCGAAATGTACAGCGGCGTCGTCACAGACGCGATGCCCACCGCTATTCCCGTCAGCACTCGAGCCCAGAGCACACCTGCCAGTGAGGTGGAGACGGCGCTAGAAACTGCAGCGATCAGGAAAAGAAGGGCGCAGATGCGCAAAGCGTGCGCCCGGCCTTGGTTGAGAAGCAGCGGCGTACTCCCAGCGCCGACTACCCCTCCGGCGTAGAGCGACGCGTAGATCGTGGCCTTCACCCAGTGCAATCGAGTGCAGTCGATCGGTGAAAGTTCCGTGCACACGCTGGGACAGTCCTCGCAGTGCGACAGCCAAACTCGCCGCGAAGACATGTCCGCACACTCGGAGGGGATAGCCAATTCGGCCGGGCGGCACGCCCACAGCTCTGAGGCCATCACGTCGAAGGCACTGTTTAGCACGGCGATGGAGAACCCGTAGCTGAACGATGCTAGAGTCACCCCGCGCACCAGCCTGAACGCCGACAGGGGCGGTGCCCGCTGCAACGCAGCGTCAGCCAGAATTTGCACCGGCAGCTGGGTGCCACGAGACATGAATATTGAGAGTATCTAGTCAGGTTTGTACGGGTGGGCAATCTTCTCGTAGTCCTCTACAAACTCGTCTCCCAGCACGTCTACCATCCGCTTAAAATACTGCTTGCATACTCTGCGTCTTCATTGGCTCAGATTCCCACCTTGTGGCGTCCATGATAGCCGTCTTTAAGGATGTCAGTGACGTCATTTCGGGGTGGATTGGGGACTCTGCAGACCGCTGAATCAGCCTCGACGCGAAGGTGTCAAGGTTTTCGGTGAGTTCCTGCAGATGGTCGATAGTTTTTTCTAGAAGGCCTTGTGTATGCTCGAAGAGAACCTGCTGTCTGCATTTGCACCGAGCCTGCTTGGAATCGGCGGGCACCTTCGGCCTCGCTTGAGGTTGGCCAGAAGACAGCTGGGTCCTTTCAAGCTCGTTCTCCAAGTGTCGAATGACGAAGTCTGGTGTTCTGGTAACGTTGGCTGGTTCTCGTACCTTTCCAGAGCCGAAGGCGTCCCAATCCACAAAAAAGGCCCACGCGTAGGTGTATTTGAGCAGGCGCCTCGCTGAGATAACCTCCTCAACAGCGCTCTGCAGCACCTCCACGAATAACACCTGTGTGATTGTAACATCAGTCCCCACCGCGGTTTCAATATCTGCGCCGTCTGTGTAGTAGCTCGCATCCACCAGCGTAGAAATGGTCATGAGAAGCAACGTGCCGCCCTGAATCTGCCGAAGCTCGGTGTTAGAGTTCAACTCCGAGCGATGACTAAAACATAGGAGGACTTTGTGGAGTTTCTCGGATGCGACCTTCTGCGCCTGCTCATGTGCAGCGTATCGTGAGATGTAGTGCAGGTAGCGATTCAGGGACTCGCTCGCGTCCTTCTTGACGGAATCTGGAGTCAGATCCGGGTTGAACTCGTTGCAGCTGTAGGCCGTGGGCCCTGGCTTGTGAGTTACCCAATCCGCCATGCAGATCCAACAAAAATGGTGACTGCACCTACAGGTCATGTGCATGCACCCATGATTTTTTTCTATGGGGGTCTTGCACTTGGGGCACAACTTGGTGTGCACGAGGATCCAGTTCATGGAATCGGCTTCAGATTGGCCTTTAGCGTGCCAGTTCTTTATAATATCGCAAGGAAAAGGCCCATGAGGTTCCCCGGCGCACAACCCACACCACTGGTGCTGCGCCGAACAGCTCAGGGTTGCGTCTCCCGAAGTCAGTAGAGCCAACCTGTGTCCCAGCCCTCAACGCACTCACGGAGGTTGCTTCAAAATCGAGTCTGGAACGCGCACGACCTCGGCACAGCCGGGATAAGGGCAGAACTGGTGCCGTGGATCCGCTTGCACCAGAGAAGACGCGTAGAATTCGTTGGCCCTTGAACGTTTGTCGGCAGGTAAGAGATTTTCAATGCTCGAAAACGGCAACGGCAGAGGGCAGTTCAGACTCTGGCATAAGCAACAATGCCGAATCTCACTAAACAAGCGAGGCTGGTCAGCTTGTGATGCCCTTCAGTCAACGACGCCAGAACATAGCTGGAGTACGCCTCCACCGAGTGCCTATGGCCGCAAGGCAGCCCCAAGGTCTCCGACAAAGGGACTGCTATATAGAGGGTGGGACAGAGGAACGGGTCCGAAATACTGGACGGGACCGCCGAACCACTCGGTAAGAAGTCTCTGGTCAACGACAGCGAGCTGGAAAACCACTCTTCAGATAGCGCCTCCACATTAAACGCGCGCTTTGAGAGGAGTAAAAGGAGAACGGAGTCGATTACGGCTCGCAAAGGCACGTCATGCTCTGTCAGCAAGGGCTGTACGCCGTAGGCCCCTTCGAGTGTGTCAGCTAGCTGCCCGCCCATCAAGTCCGTCGCCAGTCGCAACAGGTGCTGCACGCTGAGGCACATGCCCTCCAGACTCATGCTTGTGGGGCTCGCGTCCACCGAGGTGTCCGTAGCGGGGCGGATGAGCACGTCATCCTCGTCTTCAAAGTAGAAATCGCTGCGTGACGCGCGTTGCCGCCGTTCCTACTCGTCCGACATCTATTGGAGATTTAAGCAGGCACAACGCAAGGCCTAGTTTTCAACTAGCAGAAACCACCGCCGTTTGCTCGATTTTAGTGACAACACAGTGCACTCAACTTCCGTTAGCCCCGAGGGCCTCAAAAATTGCCAGAGCTGATGCCCTGAACGTGAAATGGCTTAGTTTTCAACTAGCAATCATCAAACCTCCTCAAAGAGTCCTTGGTATTGATATTGCCCCTTGAGCAAAGACAGCGATACAGCTTATCAGCAGACCGGAATCTAATTAACACCGCAATATTTGTGGTTCGTGAGCGGCTCGATTTGTGAAACAAACCATTCTAAAATCACATTCAAACATCTAACAATCAGTCCCTGCGCGCCTGTTCATATACTTCAGACAAACAAATCCCAGCATTCGGA
>NW_027178673.1:0-6159 GCF_019968985.1 Porospora cf. gigantea B | reverse complement strand
AGAAATCCATCCACCACGTCTTCGTCTGGTCACTGTTATTGACGTTCGTCGAGCCGATATCAGCCCCAACCTCCTGAAGCCTCTTGAGTATATTCTTGCGTAGCTTGCTGTCATTCATGCCTTTCGCATCATGGCAGATGATGAATGACCTGTAAGCATCATTTCCTCTGACGGTAATAGACTTGTTCCCTTTGCCGAGAGGCCAATGTAGTCGAGCAAGTCCCATTTCTTCGACAAGGCGGAAGTCGAATTCGTCCTCATCATAGGAACCAAAACGATCGTTGTAGTACTTCTGGGTTCCTCTGTAACTGCTATCGAATCCCCAGGTGCCAATATCAGGTTCATTGTTACCCTTGTGGGGAAAATCGTCAGTGATCAGCATCGCAACACGGGCAAACTTTCCAGTGTCGAAGGCAGACTCCCAGAAAAATGAGTCCACGGCGGCCTTGCCAAACGCATCAAGCTGGTTTTCCTGAAAATCCTTTCCGCCAGAGATCTTTACTGATTCCCAAATGGAAGTGTCTGAATCCAGAGACTGCAGGCTAAGGAGTTGATTGTAGCACGAGTCCGCGACCCACGTCGAATGCTCGTACTTCTTTCGCCACATGCCCCATTCACGGCCGAAGCCATGAACCGGGGCGGGCTTATCGGCGAAGGTTGCTAAACCGTATTCAGCCGCGCCGTACGTGGCCTCTAAGGAGGCCACTAAGCCTTCAATAACTCTACCACCCTTGAAGCCCTCGATCAGAGACTCAAATGTAGCCGTGCTGTCCTGTACCTGCACTAAGCTGATCTTCGGATCACAGACGCCATCATAAATAGGTTCTCCAAATATTTCCAACGACTTAGGGTCTCGGGGCACGTTCACCTCGACTCGCATGGCGGAAACCAACAAAATAAAAGGGATTGAGCGGATCATTCCACACAATAGTATTAATTATTAGTAATATTTGCAAACTTGCAGGCGCATGAGTTTGAGTTGCATGAGTGTTGGAGTTACTGGGTCACTGACGTGGTGAGCAATGTGCGCGCTTGGTTGTACTTGAATGGGCATTTGCGAGGATCCCAAAGGGCGTTTGTTTGACGGGTTACAGAAATATCGATTTTTGACATGGCCAAGGTGACGTACAGGCACGGAAGGAGTGGAAAGGCCACCAAAGGAGCAAAGCCTAGGGACCAAGGCAAACGAGTCGTAAAAACTAAGGGAAAGAAACTTAAGGAGGTTCTTGGTTCCATTGGAGGTTTGGCTGGCAAGAAAGCGGCAGGAACCATCAAGAAGAATAAGTTTCGATGGAGGGACGACCCTTCTAAAGCGGGTTTTCTGAAGCAGAGTAACAAGGTACTTGCCCAAGAGAAGGCACTGGAAGACGCACTGTCAAAGAAGAAGAAACACGCACCGAAAGATAGACCACTACCCAAAAAGGCGGCATGCGTTGAGTCGGATGACGAATCGGCTCCTCTGGCCTCTTACGAAGAGTACCATAAGACGAAGGAACAGGAAAAGCAGGCAAGAACCCGGCTGAGGCAGCGAGAGGAGACCCCGGATGCTCGAGCTGAGCGTCTGGACCGAACCCTGTTTGTGCGGAACCTTTCACATGACGCGCAACGACAGGACGTGTACGAGTTTTTTGCCAGCAGGGGCGGTGTAGGGCGAGTATCAATGGTCAAGACGAAGGATAATTTGTTCAAGGGTTCGGCCTTTGTGGAAATGAAGAAGTCCGAGGATGCCCAGGCCATCCTTGCCGAGGAAGCCAAAACCGGAGCCCTGCTTTCTGGCGCCACCCACGGACTGGGAAACTCCGCTGGAAACTCCGTTTCGTTTGGGGGCGGACTGATTTTCCAGGGCAGATCGCTGTCGATAGTGAAGGCTGTGGCACGTGAAACCGCAGTCAAGTTCGAGGAGAAAAAGCGTGATGTTAAAGACAAGCGCAACCTGCATCTCGCCACTGCAGGCCTGTTGGATGCGCCAATTCTCGAAACGTTGCCAAACGCAGACAAAAGCCGCCGACTGGAAGCGATGAAGCAGATGCGGGCCAAGCTGCAATCGCCTAACACGTTCTTCAACCCTCGCCGCCTTGTCTTCCGGAATCTGCCAACGAAACTGACAAATGGCGAGCTTAAACAAGAGATCTCTGAGTTTCTTGTGGCGAATTGTGAGGAAGATCTGCAGAGGTTACGCCACGTTGTCATGTCCAACGGGAAGAAGAGAGAGATGGACGTAGTGGACCCCTGCCTGCAAAAACGCAGAATCGGACCGAAACTTCTGGCAACCAAGGCCGTCAAGGCCCAGATCATCAACAAAAAGAATTTGGTTCTGAAGAATCGTGAAACAGGCCCGAAAACTCAACGCTTCGCTTTTGCGGAGTTCGCTCACGCGACTTTAGCCCGGAGGACACTCGAGCATTTTAACAATAACGTCAACGCCTTTGGAACCGGCCAGAGACCCGTCGTCGAGTACGCTCTCGAAGATCACCGCGCCCTTCTGCGCGCTCGAGACCGAAAACAACGGATTCAAACGAAACAGAAGGAATCTATGAGCAAGAGCAAAATCGTAGTGAGTGTGACATGAAAGTTATGATACCTCGTCATAGTGACTCGAAATTAAGATAAATCTGCAATGAGCTTCCAAGAAAGCCTATCGCGCGCCAACCGCCGTGCACAGAGTGATGTAGATACTAAGTGAGGCAGTGGCTGCGAACTGACGCAGCACTGAGCGAGATGCTCACATGACTATGGGATTCTTCGGAACCTCTCTCCGGGGATACGCTCTCGCCCCAGCAGATACATCGCTCTACTACGTGCCAGGCTCCTCAGACGGAGTCCCTCTGGCAACTTTGATCCATTATGCTGATATGCCTGACACTGACGACGAATCTGAAGATGAATTCGTACCAGTCAGTCCTCGTCACCCCGCCATATCGCCGTGCGTTTCCTCTGTTCACGAGGATTTTTCCCCTTCACACCCTGAGTACCGAATGGGACATTTCACGCGCACTGCGTACGAGAACGTCTACGATCATTACGAGCAGCGAAATTACCAGCAGCAAAGCCAGCACTTCCCTGTTGCTTATGGGACGTCTATTGCTGCGCAGCACCCAGAGAACTATTCTGCAGACGTTGCTGCATATAGACTACGAGAGCAGACCGTCTATCAGGTGCCTGACCCCCGTAATGACCCCCGCTCGTTACACGAATGTGGCGATGACCCATGGTCTCACTTGATACCGGCGTACGCTTACCCCTACGACAACGGGCGCGGCCGCACCGCCGCAGTTCCCGTGGAGTCCGGGGCTGCGTTCGAACAGGCGGACGTCGAGCCCTCCAAGGACCCATCGAGTCCTTGGCCTCCCAGCGCACCACGCTCAGCGTCTGCAGTGCAGATGAAAACGCTGGGCCGGCTTCGTTTTTACGTGGACGCTGAGGGGTTCCCTGTTGGACCCAATAGCATGGTGCCTTTGCGCAATGCACGACATCTTGGTGCGAATAGTCCTCCCTCTCGCCTTGTGCATGTCGAGCACCAATTACCTCAACTGGGACATGTGATCCACATGTACTCAGAGCAGTCCGCCGATGCGCGATGGATTCTTCGCGTCTATCGGGTTTCGGACCCTGAAGAAGGTAGGACTCGTTTCTCTTGTGTCCACTCATCGTCCCCAGATCTATCGCATACCCTTGTCGAGGCCGTGGATCTGACCCACTCAATATTCCCGGTGCTCATCAGCACATCACACACAAGTAGTCTTCCGTGGACTGAGCAAGTTCAGCTACAACGAGACATCCTGGCCTTGGCCATCGTCGTAAACGTGACTCAGATCATCGGCGAGCTCGACGTCCGGGAGGAACTACAGGAAGCCTTTACTCGCGAGTTGCCCAAGAATCAATTTGACAACTTCCTGTGCCATCTAGTGGGTTCCATCAGGTGCCCTCACGTGGCGGGTCAGGTATTCGCATTCTTCTGCTCGCCTCTCGATGCCGTGTGTTTGGTGCACTTGAACACTGGGCGTATGGTTAGCTTCATTCCGCGGCGGCGGTCCGCTCTCGCGTGTTCGCGAGCGGTTAGGGCGGCTGTGCACTTCCTCTGCCAGCCGGGACCCACGTTCTTCGACCCTGAACCCGGCTACCCACGTATCGAGGGCGCACCATCCTCGGACCCTCTTTACCTGTCCGACAGTATCGACCGGCTGACTGTGTGGGCGGCCGAAGCCGAGGTCGGTATCGATAATAGCACCCTGCGGGTGCAGTTACACAACGGAGTGCTTTCCTACTGCCTAATCAACGAGGCCAACGGTGACATGGCAGCGCTCCACCTCGCCGCGCTCTTCGACGAAGCCGAGACCGGCGGCCCTCATATCACGTGGAGTGCCGCCTACCCAGTGCTTTCTCTTGTCGAGGAGCAACTGCTCACGGATAGTCGTCGCGCAGAGTACATTCTCCGGAAGCTGTCTATCCTACATATGGATGGAGGTATCGAGGGCAGCACCATTGTGCAGGCGTTCGTGAGCCCCGACGACCTCGACGTGCAAGCCCTCGTTACCCCGCCTGGGTCGGTCTACGTCCCTCCGGTAACATTTAACAGTCTAGGAAGTTTTTTCCCAGACGCGCAGCCTCTTCCAACGGTGGACGAAATCCCAATGGAATCGATTTTCCAGGAAGACCCGAACGCTGGTCAGTCCCCAGTACCGTTGACGGGGTCACACCTGACGGGGTCACACCGGTCTGCCCAAAGCTCGTGGGAGAGCTATCCACGAACGGCGGTTGACACGGTACGTTCCTCATCTTGTTTTTCTGATCCTGTGGGTTCTTACGGCGACGTAAGGTCCACAGGGGCTCCCAGCTTCAAGGTCAGCGGCTCAGTGTATGTGGACCTCAGCGACTCGGAATCAAGTGTCGTGACATCCAGCAGCAACAACGACTCTAGTGGGGAGTCCTCATTGGGTATGGAGTCAGCAACGAGCGGAGATTCCCGTGCCGACTTCTCCTTCCAGAGTGCACGCATCAAAGACGCTACTGAGTCGTCTACCACTTCGGTGGAGTCATCGCACGCCTCACGTGGAGTACGCGGCATTAGTACCCCGCGGGGCTCTCCCTTCTCTCATACTATCGGCTTGAGTGTCAACCTGTTCAGCGGTCTCCACCGATTTGCGGAGCTCTACTCCCTGGACCGGGTGCCTCATGGAACTCCAGACGGTAACTTTCTGCATACTACAGATGTGCGGCGACGTACAGCGGCTCCAAGCGACGCGCAAGTCTCGCGACGCCACGACGGGTGCTACGTCATCACCAGCACAGGCCTGCTGGCAGTGGTTACTCCGAACGGAGACGTCACGTTCCACCGCTGCGATGACCCGGTTCGGGCACCACAACTCCGGCCCAGCCCCGTCCGACCCGACGTGGACGGTCCCGTCACCTTACTCGGTGCCGACGGAAGTGTCGTGGTAACGGAGCCCGGCCATACTGTCGTTACGTTACCTGACGGCACTATCATACGGAGTACTGTCTACGGGGAGATCACGGTAATCCCCTACACGACTGCTGCGGAGATTGACGCCTACCACTCCTGGGAGATGAGCACCGGCTTACTCACCAGTCACCATCAGTGGAGTCGTCAGCGCTCAACTCTTGAGGGAGCTGAGCAAGCTAACAGCGTCAATTATCCCAGCCTCAGCGGGGACGTCTACTTCGCCCACGGAGGTTGTGCAGTCGTTGTAGACCAAGGCTTCTTTGCGGTTGTGTCTAGCCGTGACGGGTCTCACAGTGTCGAAGGTTTCTACGCTGAAAACTCCTTCGAGATTGTCGTTGGCGGTGCCGCAAAGTCTAGCGACCACTCTGTGTTTGCCACGTCCTCTATTCTGCGGCTCACCTCGCCAGATGGGGTTGTGGTCTCGGTTGTCCCAGGGAGTTTTACGGTCACGCCTCCCGATGATGCCGAATTCCTTATGAGGTCGGACGGTTCCTGGTTATGCCGCAGCGCTGAACTTCTCGGAAGTTACAATGCGTACGTCGCCTCCACGAGACTGGACATGGAGATCGCCGACCTTATGGGGGGTCGGGTCTCGGATGATAACTGTGCCGATGACGTGTCATCGCTGAATCCAAAGGAGGCTGATCTGAGCACTCTTGATATCCCTCATGGCGCTCATATCCTAACTCTACCTGGCG
>NW_027178672.1:0-6168 GCF_019968985.1 Porospora cf. gigantea B | reverse complement strand
TGCTATTCTTATGAGGGTTGTACGTGAACCTTACTGGGCGGGCATCGAGGCGGTGGGGAATCGGCGGCTTCGGTCCCTTGGCGAGCTTGTAGATGCAGTAGCCGCCTCCGAGCACCAGCGCCTCGATGAGGTAGGGCAGCAAGAAGGACATTTGTGCTATTCTTATGAGGGTTGTACGTGAACCTTACTGGGCGGGCATCGAGGCGGTGTTGGTGACGACTGTGTCCTCTATTGAGAAAGGCGCGGTGCCTGAGGGTCTATCAGTTGCGGATTCTGACTCGCTAACCCGCATTCGTTACATCATGCAGACGACCCAGCAGTCAGACCTCGCTTCCCAGTCTGGAGCCGACGTCCACAGCTTGACGGAGAACTCCGGAGATTGGGAGAGCACGGTTGAGAAGCCTGAGACGATGCTAGTGTCGCGACTTTTCTTAAAACACACCACACAGGCCGTTTCTGGGGGCTCGACTGCGGAGTGGAGCCCCCAGCAAGCTGGAGATGGCACGCTCCTCGAGACGGGGTCGCCAGATTCCGCGACGGGTGGCAAAAGCAGCCTTCCGACAGACGACGTTGTCGAGGCGGAAGGAGGGGATGTCGGCGTGCCCGACCCTCCACTTGCCTGCATCACAGGCGAAAGGATTTGGAGCATCGAGAACGGCGAGATCTGCATTCGGTTCCCTTATGAGGGGCGCGACCTCACGGGGGCGGACATCTCTGCCATTCTAGCTGTGAAGGGGGTGGCAGCCACCAACTTCCAAGCGGCGGCCGTCGTCGAAGACCCGAGACAGCGGCCGCAAGTGGCCAAGAAGGATGATGTGAACGGGAGGCGAGGGCCTGACTTCGCGAGTTCGGGCGAGCCGGCCGACTCAAGGGAGAGGGCCAGGGTCCTCGCTCTTATTGACGCCGCCTATTGGTGGAAATGCAAGCTGAAGCAGATCATGTCATTGAGGTTTCCCGACGCGGAGGTGATATCGAAGGCTGCGGGGTAGGTGTACAGAACGCCACTGATGATGCATTTCAGGTCCGCCTACATCAGGGGATGGCGACAGGAAGTGCGGCACTACGAGCCCGCCGGCAGCATGCACGTCTCCTACTTCCGCCACGTGCCGGGGCTAGCTGAAGGGGCGGTAGCTCGCTACTCTGGGCCCTATAATCGAGTTCCGTGCTGCTGGAAAGCGCTTTACGGCTTTAATGCTGCGACAGTGGGGCCGCAGACCGTGACGGACGTGGTTGCGGTGTTGGATCCTCACCGAAAGGTCGCCGGGGAGGTGGTTTGGCTGAATGGCGAGACGCACGCGATGGTAGGAAGTCGCGTGTACTCGCTGAGTCCTCGTGGGCAGCCCGTGACCTCTCGCCGTGTGCGCCATCAAGCACTCAGTCGTGCGGCAGCCGCCGCTCTCCGCAAGGCTCGCTGTTATGGGGGGCTGCTGGATAAGCTGCGAGGTCGCACTTGCGCTTGTGTTGACGGTCGCAACAACCAGGTGCACCTCTGTAAGGCGGTTGATTTGGAGCATCTTCGATTTCGACTGATTTCCCGAGTGGCGCCAGCACAGGTAGAATCCCAAGCTGACTTCGATGGATTTGGACGCGCGCTTCTTGTTCGACATCATGGTGGGTAAAGGTTGCATTTAAAATTAAATACTAGTGATACGAAACGTATCTTTTTTCCAGGGGAGACAAAGGACCTGCCAACCTCTTGGCTCAACTCATTTCTTCGGTTCTACGACGACCACGACCTCTTCGTCTACTCACTCGTCTCAGAGGGGGACGTCGTGGAGGTCCTGGATGTGGGCGGTGACACTTACATGAGGGACCATGCGACTGGGGATTTCTTCTGTTTACCTCGGCCTCGAGAAAATTGACAGCAAATATCCACAACAAATATTATTACAAATATTTTAGGACATTCCATGAAATAATAATCTCAAGTTATGACCACTGCCGATTCAACACAGCGTCAGGGCACTGCCTGTACCCAGAGCGAAATCCCATTCTAGCGGTCACGCCAGCATCCGTATACTTCAGAAAGCAGTTGATTTCCGCAGTGGTGTCGTCGAATGAAAAGCCTCTGGGAAGAGATTAACCAGATCGGAAACTCACATGCATTCCTCCAGCCGAAGGCAGCTTCTCCAGCATTCGGTTAACGACGACGTTCGCGATTGTGCCAAGTCGCCCCCCTCGAAGGAAACGTCGTCAAGGGCGCAGGGGCTGGGAGAGATTATTTAATTAACGGAGCAAAACAAAAGTACGAAAAAAAAAATAAACAAGTGACTAATTCAATATCGAGACCTCACCTAACCTCGATCAGCTGCACACACCGCAGGCGTGTCGTCGTATCACCCTTGGAGTAGTACCATCTCTGGGAGCACGCGAAATGGGAGCAGGGCAGTAGTCGGTCGGCTCTGTAGGAGAATACCTCACACAGCTTTACCAGAGAGCAGCTGGCGTAGCAGTGGTCCAACGAGGCGGCGTAAACCGTGTCGAAAACAGCGCACGCAGGCACAACGTCGAGCATGGTGCACTGCCGGAGGTCTACGGGTAGGTTCGGCCCCAGAGGTAGCGTGTCGCTGTTGGCGATAGTAAGGTCGGTCGCGGCTCTTATCCGTGTCCCTATTCCGGCCTCTTCTGTCGTAGTAGTTGTGGAGGCGGCCTCTTCTGTCGTACTCGTGGCCGTTTCTGTCGTAATAGTCGTGGAGGCGGCCTCTTCTATCGTACTCGTGGCCGTTTCTGTCGTAATAGTCGTGGAGGCGGCCTCTTCTGTCGTACTCGTGGCTTTTTCTGTCGTAGTAGTCGTGGAGGCGGCCTCTTCTGTCGTACTCGTGGCCGTTTCTGTCGTAGTAGTTGTGGAGGCGGCCTCTTCTGTTGTATTCGTGGCTGTTTCTGTGATGGTGGCTTCTTCGGTCGTTGTAGTTACAGCTTCTTCTGTTGAAGTGGTGGTTATTCCTGTTGTCGTTGCCGCTTCTGTCGTAGTGGCTTCTTCTGTTGTTGTGGATTCTTCTGTGGTCGCAGTGGTGGTCTCTTCCGTAGTGGTTGTGGCTTCCTCTGTGGTGGTGACATCGAGTATTGGAAAGACTACACCGAACTCACGTTTTCGAGGTATCGTTGAGTGCAGGGTACAGGCATTATTGTACAAACTATGACTCCATGTCACGCAGGATGCCGATTTGTCACACAATTTCGAGCAGTCCGTCGGGGTCATCGCGGCAAGAAGAGGCACCAGAGGATCATCTGCGGCGGGTAGTCGGCGCAAGGAGCCTTCATCAAATCGATATTCCAATTCGGGGGGGTTTGTAGGCTGGACAGTGTACCTATCTCCCACACCAGACAACTCGGACGGCTTCCTGTTTGCCCCGAGCAGCCTTGGATGTGGAGTCAAGATGTCCGGAATCGGCTCATCATCATACGACTGCAGGGACCTGATGGTCAGATCGAATAGTCCCATGGCTCTAGACCCAGGGAATAAGGAGGTTTGATCCGTGGACAATTCAAGGGCTTCGGATGCAAATCTGCAAGCTTGCGACTGTGGATCGGGCTTGAAGACGCCGTCCGCTAGTATCCTGCAGATGTTCTCGTTCCAGTTGTAGGAATATAGGATACAGTGAACCCTCTCCCCGCAAAGGTAGTTGCAGAGCCAAAAAGATACATTGTAGAATGTTTCCGTGACTGTGCCTTCAACAGTGTAGCCTGCAGCACACCCAGCTGATCGACAGTAGGCTTCACCAGACAGAGACATCAGGTGCATTTCCGTCTCATGGAAGTTGTTCTTAAAAGCGGAACAGCCCTCGCCATAAGTGTAGGTCCATTGCCAGCAGTCATCGCGTTGTTGACATTGCCGGCGACAGCCGTCGGAGTCGATGACGAAGGGATCTATCCAGACAGCCCCTCCAGCAAAGCGCGTCTCAAAGAGCTCGCAGTCCTGATTGTGATTCAATCCTGGCCAGCCAGAATCCCATCCAGGCGCCGCTATAAACCCTAGGTGCCTCCCATAGAAAACACAGCGACCTGTCTCGTGCTCGTAGGAGAAAACGACACATCTTACTTCTCGTCGGCATCGATACCGACAGTCCAAAAATTCCTCCGCTGCAACTTGACCCACGACCGGGCCCTTGTGCTGAAAGCTGGCGAATTGATCCCGGCGATCACAAGTCTTCCAACCTGACGTCCACCCTGCAGCGGGCTGTCGAGTTGTGTAGAAGGAGTGCTCGTAAAGATAACACGAAGTCTCGTAGTGATTCCAAAACTGGCACATACGTTCTTGGAGGCACTTAGCTCTGCAAGTCTTTGCCGTCCGATTCACAACAAGCTTAAACCATCCAGATTCCTCGATAAAAGGAAACTTCGTGTCGATACTGAAGCAAGAGCCCTCCACAACGCCCCCCGCGTAAGTACAGCCTACGGAGCGGCTCTTAGGTCGGTTGTACCGGATGTCTTCAAGACAGTGCTGCTGCAGTGATATGTCAATGGTGGGGGGCTGGGTTGGTCCCGGAACGTTATCCAGGAACACTGTACACTTCCCATACTGTTGCGTAGCGAATCTGTATGGTCGAAGATTCAGGCTCACAGGCACCCGACGATCTGACACCGCTCAAAGCATTCAGACCACCCCATTAACATCGTCGCCTCGCTCACCATGCCCTCTACCTTCAGCACTCCTCGTACAATTCTGTAGTGCTTGCCGCACATGGCGTCGCGCATTATCGACACGGCGGTCATATCTTCCGATAGGGAAGTTATCGCACATATGTTGCTGTTGAGCCTACTCCACGCCCTGCGTAAAACACCCACCCCGACCCCTACACGCAGCCCACACGGTTACAGCGGAACTGGCAGTCCTCGGGGTCTTCGGGAGGGTAGTCACCTCCGGGAAGGTCAAAGCCACGGACGGTGGTGAAAGCGTCCACAGAGGCACTGGCATTGATGATGGCTGCAGCAAATAATAGAATCCGCATTTTTTATTCAGTTCGCATAAGGCGTACGAAGAAATGCGAGAGGCAGAAGCTCCTGTCAAATGAAATGATGGACTCGGACAACTTTTACCACACTGATACATGTGAAACTACTTCCACCTTTGATTCAACACAGCGTCAGGACAGCTCCTGTACCCAGAGCGAAATCCGATTCGAGCGGTCACGTCAGCATCCGTATACTTCAGAAAGCAGTTGATTTCCGCAGTGGTGTCGTCGAATGAAAAGCCTCTGGGAAGAGATTAACCAGATCGGAAACTCACATGCATTCCTCCAGTCGAAGGCAGCTTCTCCAGCATTCGGTTAACGATGACGTTCGCGATTGTGCCAAGTCGCCCCCCTCAAAGGAAACGTCGTCAAGGGCGCAGGGGCTGGGAGAGGAATTGTTAAAAAGTTAAAGGGTAAGCGAAACAAGATACAATTTTCACCTGATATCCACCAGCCTCAGACAGTGCATACGCGAGGTCTGCGCCCCCTCGGAGCGGCGCCAGGCATCAGAACAGTTGAAGTGGGAGCATGGCACACGTTGGTCAGGGACAAACGAAAATGCCTCGCACCGCTTAGTCAACGCGCAACTGGCATAACAGTGATCCAGAGAAATGGCATACACGGCATCGAAGGCGGCGCACGCCGGTAGAACGTTCTGGAAGATGCACTGACGGACGTCAAAAGGCAGGTTAAGACCCAAGGGAGGTGTGGGAACCAGACGTCCGGGACCTGCCACCCACTCTGGATCTACGGCCACCTCGGTTGCCGAAGTGGTGGCCCCTTCTGTCGTAGTGGTGGCCTCTGCCGTTGCAGCTGTGCCTACATCTGTTGTTGGGGCTTCTTCTGTTGTTGGGGCTTCTTCTGTTGTTGTGGATTCTTCTGCGATCGTTGTGGTGGCTATTCTTCTTGTTGTAGCTGCTTGTGTCGTAGTGGAAGCCTCTGCCGTTACAGTCGCGCCTACTTCGGTTGCTGGGGCTTCTTCTGTTGTTGTGGATACTTCTGTGGTCGTCGTGATGGCTATTCTGGTTGTTGTAGCTGCTGGTGTCGTAGTGGTAGCCTCTGCCGTTACAGTCGTGCCTTCTTCTGTTGGTGGGGCTCCTTCTGTTGTTGTGGATACTTCTGTGGTCGTCGTGGTGGCTATTCTGGTTGTTGTAGCTGCTGGTGTCGTAGTGGTATCCTCTGCCGTTACAGTCGGGCTTACTTCGGTTGCTGGGGC
>NW_027178671.1:0-6209 GCF_019968985.1 Porospora cf. gigantea B | reverse complement strand
AGCGCACAGTGGAGAGCATCCAAACGCTGAACATGCAGCTGCAACTCGGCCAAATACGTGTACCACCCAAGACTGACACGTGGGAGGGCGTGCTGCTGCTGATGCACAGAATGGGGCTGCTGGACAAACTTTTCGCGTCAACTAGAACGCTTTCGGGAGGCATGAAGCGCCGTTTGTGGCTCGTGATCGCTCTGATAGGAAACCCGTCTGTCGTCTTTCTGGACGAGCCCACCAGCGGGGTTGACCCGTTGGGACGCCAGTTCATTTGGGAAGTGCTCGAGGAGCAACGGTCTCCTGAGAGGTGCATCATCATCACCACTCACCACATGGAGGAGGCGGACCTGCTCGCTGAACGAAAGGCCGTAATGGCTCACGGGCGACTGCAGTGCCTTGGTTCTTCTCTCTTTCTCAAAACGCATTTCGGCATCGGCTACTTCTTGGAGGTCCAGCTGAACCCAGCCACGTCTGTGGCTGATGCCTCACTAAATTTTGAAAGGCTTTTGGATATGCACATTCGGGCGTGGTCTTGTCAGACCGACATGGAGAAAGCGGTCGCTGAACGGGAGACCATTCTCGTCTACGCCCTCCCTCTGACGGAGATCGGTCGGTTCGGACCATTTTTGAACGCCGTTGAAAATCAAAAGGCGGCTCTGGGAATCAGCGAGTACGGTATCAGTCTAAGTAGTCTTGAAGAAGTGTTCTTTAAGTTAGGGGACATACTCGAAGAACCCGTCGAAGGGGAGCCCGTTGCGACCCAGCTTCAAAACATGGGCATCCCGACACACTTGCTAAGGAAGCAGCTGGCAGACGAAGAGGAAGTCGCGACGGGTCCCTACCAAGGAGAGCCAGGCAATTACTTGTCCCAATCGTTGACGTACCTCCCCATCAAGGTCTATCGACAGATACGTGCCATCGTGAACCTCCGCTTTGCCCAAGCTCGGTACAGCCTCTTGCCCTTCACCTTCGACTTCGTGCTCCCTCTGGTCATGCTTGTATCCTTGATATACTCCCAAAGAGGTGGCCGCTTCATGGAGCGGCTGTTTCAACACTCGTCCCCAGTTATACCTCTTAATGACTACAGCGTCTTGAACGACACGATTCCGGTCTACATCGACCCCACGATCCATAAGTTCCCTCTGCGAAGGGCTATGGTTCAGAATATTCTAGCTCGTCTACCATTCAACGACAAACTGACGACTATGCACCTGCCAGAAGCCATCATCAAGGACAGCCTGATACCTCGGATGTCGGGAGCCCGAGAGATGCGCTACTTCCTCTTCCACGAGAACTCCATGATGGAGAAGTTCAACTTCCATCCTGTGGCCTTGTCTTTTGAGCCACGAACACGCACTCGGCCGAAGGCGGCTGGAGACCAGAAGGAAGCGCTTGAGGTGGAGCACAACTTGGAGATGCACTACATCAGAGCGCCTGACGAGGACAAGAACGACGTCCAACTGCGAATCTTCTGGAACCCTAGCGTGCCGAATGCCATGCCAGTGGTGCTGAATGGCGTGACGCAGGCCCTGATGCAGCTTCAGTTGGAGGATCATAGCGAAGTCCCAAAGGTCACCCCTTCACAGCTGGGAGCCAACAGCGCGCCTTACTTCCTCAGTATCCCCTTGTTCGTGTCCACCGTTACGCAGATACTTGCCAACATCCTGTCGCTGGGAATAGCCTCTCTACCCACGAGGTTTGGCATTCAAGTCATCAGTGACAACAATATGGGAACTAAGCACTCGATGATCATTAGCGGGCTGCGTCTGTGGATCTATTGGCTGGCCTCCGTCTTGTCGAACTGGCTGGTCATGATAGCCTCCGCGGCCAGCGTGTTGGGCTTCATAGCCTTTATGCTACCCATATTCCGTGACATCAACACCATGATCGTCTGTGCCATCGGCATTGGGCTCTACTGCTTCGCCATGATAGAGACTGCGTACCTGGCGACCTTCTTTCTGCGCCCGCAGGGCTACGGACTGTCCCTGCAGATCGTCGTGTGGATTCTGGGAACCGCCCCTGCCGTCCTAGTAGCTTCTTTGTGGGACACCACCGAGGCCGTCGAAAACATCACAACTCAGACGCTGGCCCTCTACCTGCATATCGTATTCTCATTCCTCATACCTCCCTACACGCCTATCGGTCTGCTCATCGGCTGCTCCATTCTGCTGAACGAGCAGAGGTTCGGCGATGTCCGTCATGGACTGCTGTCGTACTTATCCTTCCAACAGCTGCCAATCTACGCCATCCTAGGATCGCTAGTGCAGTGTGTCGCTTTCTACGTCATGCTGCTCGCTCTGGATTCCTCTTCCTATAGGGCGAGGCAGCCTCGCAGAGCGGCGACGGATTTCCTCACGCAGTACCTTATGCAGTTACAGCAGCAGCGGATGCAGGCCCAAATGCAGTACGGAGGGCGTACCGAGTTCCTGCCACCCGAACTGCGCGACTTCCGCGATGCTGACGTCAAGCGCGAAGCGGAACGCATACAGCTGTCCGCCCAGGTACTGAACACCCAGACACAGGCGCGAAAACTGGGCATCGGCATACCGCAGCCAGACGAGGTGGTGGACCGGAATGCGGAGGACCTCGGCGTCATGCCGATGGTGATGGTCGACGGCGTATCGCATTGCTATTTCGGAGAGAACCCCGCGGTACAGCCAACAGTAGCTCTTAAGAACGTGTCCTTCGGAGTAGATCGCGGCGAGATCTTCGGACTTCTAGGACCCAACGGAGCCGGGAAAACAACCACCATCAACCTTCTCACCTGTAACTTCGCTCTGGAAGCGCCTGCCAAAGGAGGTTGCTATCTTGGAGGTGTCAGCGTCTTGGACAATCCTGAGCCGGTTTTCTCACATTTGGGTATGTGCCCGCAATTTGACGCGTTGTGGGAGGATATTAGCATCCTAGACAACCTAGAGGTCTTTGCTAGTATCAAGAACTACTCTCGCGCCGACGTGCGATGTGTCCTAGCGGACGTCATGTCAAAGTAAGCCTCCTGTGCACGTTTCATACAGACTCGACCTTCACTCGCACGCGAAGAAACGCATACGCGAGCTGTCTGGAGGGAATCGGCGTCGAGTCTCAGTCGGTGTGGCCTTCTTGGGAGACCCCGACATCATTCTGCTGGACGAACCCTCCAGCGGCATAGATCCTATGGGTCGCCGGCGTCTTGCTGAAATCATTGGCGAAAGGAAACGTAAGCGAGCCGTGGTGCTAACCACGCACTCCATGGAGGAGGCGGAAGCGCTGTGCACCAGACTGGGAATCTTAGTCAGCGGCGAGTTCCACTGCATGAACACGATTCTAGCTATCAAGAACCAGTACGGTTCTGGCCTGCGTCTTGTCGTGCAGCTCCAGGATGACGCTAACGGTCCTCAAGCCTTCGCCAGCATAAAGGAACGGCTGAGCACCGTTACCCGAGGGGTTAAGGTTGAGGATGAAAGCGGTATGCGTGGCAGCTACCTGCTGCCATTGCAAGTAAGGCACCTGGGCGATTTGTTCTCGCGACTGACTGAAGAGAAAGACGTGCTGCAGATTGCAGAGTTCGGCATATCACAGCCCACGCTGGAGCAGGTGTTCGTTCGTTTTGCGAAGCGCCAAGAAGGCCTTGGAATGGCCGCTGTGTGAGAGTTACCACAATCCTAAACAACCTTGTTGAATTTTCTTTCCGATGCCTTGGCACCCAGGCTGCTTTTTCGGGCCTTGGTGCCTGACAGCGCCGCGAACAGATACAGAATCCCAGTTGTCAGTAAAAGAGGCATTGTCCGCGACAGAGCTGACGCGAGCCCACTCACTGTGCATGCGCGCCTGAGGACGGGGTCGTCCGTGGAACTGCATGAAGGTGTCTTCTGTGTCAACACTCCTTCGACGCGACCGGCCAGTGAGAGTGGTACGTCGGGAAGCCGTAGATTGGCTGGGTCTTCGGGACCGGGTGTGTCGTGAACTGGACTTGCCGTGTGACTTGGGAAGCAGCGATTGGAGATGGTTCTCCTCCAGCCGCTGGTACTGTTCGTGATACGACGCCACCTTGCAGTAATTCACCCACGCTCCCTGCGATATTGCACTCTCCTTAGCGGAGTCGTCGCAGCTACGCGTAGCAGTCCATTGCGAAGAGGGTTCGTGCACAACAACAGGGTCCGGAAGCGCTGCAACGTACGAAACAGGAGCGTAGGTCGTTGGAAGGCCAGGGTACACAGGCCGGTCGTCAGTGGTCGTCTGAGGACGAGTCTGGCTGACATCCACTCTAGGCGCGACCTGGACGCGTAGAGCGTGGGAAACTTCGCTTGGGGCACGGCGACTAGTAGAGTACCGAAGCTCCGATCTGCGAGATTTCTGGGATGTAGCCGGATTTCGGACGGATACGGCGACATGGCGAGAGGCCTCCACAGCCTCGGACGCACTGGAGACGAAACTTTCTCGGCCGGTTTCGGATCTGACAGGCGTCGAAGACTGACTGCATGCCGCCTCCCTAGCAGTGACCTTGATGAGGTCTCCAAGGGTCCGCTCTGACGAGGAAGAGAAGGAAGGCGCCGCCGGCAGGACGACTGGGCCGAATCCGTGATCTGCGAAGTCAATGATTTTTGTAAACGTTTGCTTGCGGAAGTGAGCCCTGTGTTCATGTAGGTGGTTCAAAAAATCCAAAAGCACCTCATCGACCTCGAGCAGCGACGGGCTCATTGCAGCCACCGCCTGATCGCCACTGAGAGTGTCGAACAGAACCAGATACACCAGGCAAAGGAACTCTGCCAGTCGAGGGTCGTCCGGAGCGTAGACACAAACGTGCATCCGTCTGGGTGCCACCACCTCAAGGGACTCACCTCATCAATGATGCACGGATTTCCTGAAGGCAGATGTCGTCGATGCTCCTCGTCTTCTCGACATCGATCTCCACTTGCCACAAATATGTTGCATCGTCCAGGTTCCGTGGTCGGAGGTACTCGAGTGTTCCCAACGGACGAGCCATCACAAGAGTGTCGAGGTGCGCGATGCCTTTGAACGATCGATCCCGAAGGCACCACAGAGACCCAAACCCCTCTCCGAGCTGGCTTACGTGCAGCAGTGAAGCTGGTTCACCCATCGGTTTTACTGGATTTGGTAAATTTTGACTCATGCATGCGCGTTAACGCTGGTGAACCGCCCGCCGCGCCGACATATGGATTATCCATGCTCCCAAAGGAGGTTTCATCGCGTCGGCCCTTCCTCGGATATTCTGCACTTAGTGTTCGCTTAGCGAAGACACATACCCCAGTCATGCTGGTCGGTAACCCGGGTGCTGCAGTCTAGAGGAAGATCACTATCCGATAATGACAATAATAACATGCACAGGGATCTGCGCGACGTGCGGAAGCCCCCGGCCAAGCCGCCGCCACTGCCTCCTACTCAGTGCCCAGAGTATCCACTTGAGACTCTCGCTGATGTAGAACTACAGGAGGTGCAACCTTTCATGAATCATGAGACCACAGCTGACATCCTGTTGAGGCTTCTGCAGCAGTCGACGCCCGATTGGAACGATAACGCACCCTACAGGCGACCCGAGCTCCTATCGAGCACTTTATACAATCTCGCGTCACCCGGTTGGTCAACGTCAGTCAACGATGTGCGCATGCTCATGTCCTCAGAAAGCATAGAGACTGCGCCCGTGAGGACCTACATCTTGGGAGAGTTCCCCCGACTCGCCATGTCGCCATCGCAGCACGAGGTGAGTGGGCGGTTCTCGGGACACTAGCTGGTGAAGTCCTACCTGGAGGTGTGCTCGCCAGAAGCGTTCGTGGAGGTAATTCGGGTTCACTTCGCGCAGATCTCCACTCTCAGCAAACACGTGTACGCCTGCCGTATCGTCCAGCAGCTGGTATCTATGGCTGCTACAGAGGTACGTACCAGGACATGTGAACACAGCCCGCTCGGGCGCTGCTGACCCAGAGCCTGGCGCCCGCTCTTTTAGAGCTGGCCTTGGACCTCAACGCCAACTACGTGGTACAGGCATGCATCTGTCACTGGCCTCCTGAGAGCCACAGGTTCATACTTAGTAGGCACCGTGGCCGGTCGATCATCAGACGTCGTACTGCAGAACTGCTTACCTCTTAGCCGCCACCGGCTTGGCTGCTGCGTTGTGGTGCGATGCCTACAACATGGAGACGCTGCAGCTGTCGCCGAGATGCGTACGAAACTCGTGGACGCAGCGGGGGTCCTCTGTGAGGACCCCTACGGAAACTATG
>NW_027178670.1:0-6223 GCF_019968985.1 Porospora cf. gigantea B | reverse complement strand
AGCTGTGTTTACGCGCCAGGGCTTTGTGGGAACCTCCGCTTGTTTGACATCTGGGACGGGCTTTGTGGGAACCTCCGCTTGTTTGACATCTGGGACGGGTTCGGTCGGAATCTCTGCTTGCTTCGGTGTTTTTGGCAGTGTCTTCGGGGTGGTTAGCAGCTCCTTCACTACCGTTTTCGATTTTGTTTTGAGGAGGGTTTTTAGCTTCGGTGACGTTTTTGACAGCTTCGGTAAACTTTTGGCAGGCGTTGGTGACGCCTTCTTCTCTGGGGGCACCTTGACCGGCTCCTTAGCTACTGCCGTTTTGGTTACCTTCTTCTCGACTTTTACGGATTCCAGAATGGATTTCATTGGCATTTTGGCGTCTTTTGAGGGGCCTAGCGAACCCTTTGAGGGTTTTCCCCGTAGCACCTTCGTTTTGATTGATTTGCGATCCTTCTTCAACATTTAAGGTGCGATACGCTTCCCAGTATCCGGTATTTTGTCGCTTTATCGCCTCGTATGACAATTCACGCGCCAATCGTGATCCGCCGCCAGGAAGGTCCCACAGAGAGCACCCTCGGTGACGGAACTAAGATCGTAAAGGAACGCACTGTAAGCATTTGCGACGAGACCTGCTACGGAACCCAACCAGGAGACTACAAAGTCCGCCGTCACCGAAGAGAGAAACGCTACCACCCAGGGAAAGAGACTGTGCAGATTGTTCCGCTGTATGCCGATCGCAGTCACAGCGTCACCTACGCCTCACAGGCGTACGGTTCGCCTGGATGGCCACCAGCGCCAACAATCGCCCCAATGCCCCCAATGACTCATCCAAATTCGATTAACAACGTCCCGGTGGTTCTGCCTGGCAGAATGAACGCACCGATGCCTCAGCCTATGATGCCTCAGCCTATGATGCCTCAGCCTATGATGCCTCAGCATATGATGCCTCAGCCTATGATGCAACCAATGATGCAACCAATGATGCAACCAATGATGCAACCAATGATGCAACCCGCCTACCAACGACCTTTGTGCCCCCCCTGTTGTCCAGGAGCGTCTCGCAGCAGACCAACCCACAGGTCCTGCTGTACAAGTACCCGGTGTTCGTGCTCCGATTAGGTGAGGTGTTTAATTGCCCTGTAAAACTGAGTCTTCCATTGAGGTATCTTCTCTATGGGCTTGAGATCGACATCGACTATTGACACTCTGTAGAGGAGCCCTTTGACTTTAGGGAACTCACGAAATCGCTGAGCCTGTAGCTCCTTCCAACGATCAGACTCCCGTCGGGAGCACTTAACGAGGTTGACCATAACGCTGCAGTCCATCATGGTCCGGCCCAGTAAAAATCTGCAGAGCCACAGGAGCCCGGTCTCCCACTCGGTCGGAGTCAAGGGCCCATCCGCTTCAAAAAGCGCCAGCAGGCAGGCGCCTTCCAGGTGGACCCGCTTCTGAAGCTCCCGCGACGCCTCCATCGAGGTAAGGGCACAGGCCCGAATACCGCAGGCTGCCAGGCGGAGCCGTCTCATGGTTAAGAAGGCGTACATTTCCGGTGAGGTCTGCAAGGGAGCTCCAGTCCGCCGCCTGATGGCTTGCAAAAACTTTGGCGCCAATTCTTGCTGGCCCTCTGCGTGCGCGTGATACTGCTGCAGGCAAATGAAGAGTGCCCTCTCCGTCTGACACACCTCCGCCACCAAGCTGGGAATGAGAGGGTCTCCGCTGCCAATTGGAGCTGGTTGACCACCCAGAAACATGCGCAGATTTCGTTGAGGCGTGACTGCCAGCTGCTTCAGACACCGCTTCAACTCCGCCACATCATCAGCGAAGCACGCGCTGAACCAACGCACAGGGTCGAAGTGACTTAGCTCGGCAATTTCCCCTTCGGCTAAGCGTAGTTTCTGCATGAGCTCGAAACGCGAGGCTAGCGAGCCGACCGCAACTGGAAGGCCCCCTTTCACCTTCAACTCCACCGTGCAGTACGAGACTTCCACTCCTGTGTTATACCACCTGGCAATCAGATCGTCCTCCAAAATGCATCTGATGTCCCCCAGACGGGTTGTAGGTACGCTCACCAACTCCTGTGCCAGCTTTAATGGCACAGAGCACACACCAACAGTCGTCAAGTACTCCGCCGGCATCATTGGGCTTGCAGTCTCCGCCACTCTGTGCTGGGTGGTCACCCGCACACCGCTGTCATCCAGCACCACGTCGTCGCCTCGCCTGCACCCTACGACAGTGTGGAGAAAGTCCAGCTGAATGTGAGTCATTTGAGGATCCGGACGCTGAGGAATTTTGACGACTCGACCTGGGAAGAAGCCACAAACCATAACGACGTGAGCTCCGCCTCGAGCTATCTCTCGCAACATCTAAGAAAAGCAAGCTTTTCGGTTTTTGGTTGAACGAACAGATTCAGTGCCGCTGTTGGAAGACGCACACGGGTCTGTGGTTTCAATATACACAGGCATGCATCCGTAGAAAAGCAAGCTTTTCGGTAGTTTAAACAAACACGGATTCAGTGATTCAGTCTTTGAGTGGGTGAACGGGGGTCAAACATAACCACATGCACCCTTGGTGCGAACTGTATTGATAGGACGGAGGTGGCGCTTACAGTAACCCCCCTACGACGGCCTCCTGTGCGAGTCGTCATAGATGCCCGCGGCGAGAGTGATGAGGAAGACTGTCGAAGGAGATAATTGGATTCCAAGGACATTCGGGGCGACCTCAACGTCTCTGAGGCCTCGGACTGCTCCTTTTTCCGTCTCTTGCGTGAAGTGGCAGGCACTTCAGACGGTTGCTTTGCGAGCCGCCGTCGTGATCTGAAGAGGTCTGATTCTAGACTTTGTTCCTTGTACGGATTCCACACCGACGTCATGCTCGTAAAACTAAGTAATTCAAATATTCATCACATTCCTACTAGATTAGACTTCGTACACAAGGCCGTGGGGCGTGAGGGACTCACGGTCTCTTCATTTCACCGCCCGATGCCATCATTTCAATTTCCACTTTATCTCGCAAATGCTACTCTTGGCGGTAGCAGGCCCCCTGGAGCAATCGCCACGCATGGTTACCCATGCTCTCAATGCGGCTAAAATGGGCCTTCACGTTAGTCTCGTAGGATACATGGGATCCGCCCCCGAACGTACACGCAACGTCGATCTCATCACTGTGCAGGCGATTCGAGAGCCTCGACGGCATGGCCTGTGGAGGCCGTTGGACTGGGCTCTGAGAGCTGCAATGCTTACTATGCGGTTCGCGATGCAGTTTTGTACGGAGGTCCCGACTTCGATTCTCATTCAGAACCCCCCAGGGCTGCCACTGATTCTGGCTGCCGTGGTTTGTCGGTGGTACAGCTGGTTCAGGTACGGAGTGAAGCCAGATATTATCGTTGACTGGCATAACCTCGGGTGGACAATAGCCCAGGTGCCCCATGGGTTTACATTTCCTGTCCGATGTCTACGCTGGTTGGAGTACCTAGCCGCTCGGTTGGCTCAGAAGCACCTCGCGGTGTCAGAGGCGCTACAGTGTCATCTTGAGGAGCTCGGGTTCGAGGTGACAGTTGTCTACGACAGGCCCTACAAGCCCTCGACGCCCACCGCTTCTCGCGAGGAGATCTGCAACCGCATCATCGGTGACTGGAGCGCGCCTGACGACGTGGGGAAGCCCAGGCGACAGCGCTGGCTGACGTTCACTTCACCCCGTGTTTTCGTTATGGGGTCATCTTTCACAGTTGATGACAGGTGGGATCTGTTGACGGATGCGCTGGCACTGCTTGACAGGCCCACTCTCGTCGTGTTGACTGGGAGAGGGCCTGGGCTACCCGATGCTCGAACTCGGTTCGCGAGCCTGGGAAACCCTAACGTGAACGTGAAGTTCGGCTACCTTTCCTTTGATGATTACCTTGCTCTGCTGTATTCCGCCGACTGCGGGCTTTGCCTGCACGACTCCACCAGTGGCCTCGACCTACCCATGAAAATGGTGGATATGCTAGCCTGCAATCTGCCTGTGATTGCCTGGGATTACCCAGCCCTCACTGAACTTGCACGTCTAGCCCCTGACTCTGTATTTCGGATTCGCAACGCCAAGTCTCTTGCGGAGGCAATGTCATCAGAGTTCACGAAACCACAAGTAGCCTTCCCCGACTCTACTGACGAGTTTCGTAGATCCATCCTACCTCTTGTCACCTTCGAGGCGCTTGCGTGACTTGAGGGCTTTGCAGACGTCGCAGAAGAACCCCTGCGTGCCACAGCCCTTTATTTCTTCAAGGATAGCTCCACAGTCAGGACATTTGTATTCCGTTGAGGTCATCAACAAATTGAGTACACCTCTCTATGTGTAATAACCTCGATAATCTTCACGATTACTCATTGTATGATTTTTAAAAAAGCGCATATCATGTCTGCAATGCTTCGAATCAACCCACCTTCCGCCAACCAGATCCCGACTCTCATCGCTTCCTTCCCCATCCAAGCGTTCGACAGCACGATGACGCCCTCATCTCTGAAACACCGCACGCCTCAGAGGGGCATTCTGCAGCAGCTGAACTTGCCTCTGACAAGCATGAAGTCCTTGGCCGAAACTGTCCGTTCTGAGTGCGAGCTGGGACTGAAGCGCAATTCGGCCCGTCAGGCGGGCCTGAACACCAACGCGGAGTCGTCTCTCGAGATGATAGACACCTGCGTCCTCGACAATGTGACTGGGAGAGAAACCGGAACCTTTCTCGCTATGGACCTCGGCGGGTCGAACTTCAGGGTTAGCGTCTGCGGCCTGGACGGCTCGTCGATACAGACCGACCACCATCAGGTGGCTGTGCCGGACTGGATCATGTCGAAGGATACCACAGGAACAGCGTTCTTCAACTTCCTGGCTGAAGAGGTGGACTCTATCTACCCGGGTCCCTGCAACGTCGGGCTGACGTTCTCGTTCCCCCTGGAGCAAGCCGCGAAGAACCACGCAACTCTGAAGTACTGGACTAAGGGCTGGCAGTCGGGAGAAGACACGAATGATCCTGTCGTCGGCGAAGACGTCGTCGGCCGACTCAATGAGGCTTTTGCTCGTCGAAGGTCTGGGAACAAAGTTGTAGTGTGCGTCAATGACACCGTCGGTGCGCAACAGGCGTTGACGTATGAGCTGAAGAATCGGACTTGTGATGATTCGAATTGCTCGGAAGATGTTTGCGATATGGCCCTTATCATTGGGACTGGCTTCAATATCAGTTACACCGATCGCCAGGCAAGGAGCCAGTTCAACTACAAAGGCGACATTGTGAATACGGAGATGGCCGCGTTGAAGCCCAGGATCCCCATTTCCACCGCCGTGGACAACGCTATAGACAGAGAGGAGGCTCCCGGTGTTCACTCCTTCGAAAAGATGATCGCTGGAAAGAAGGCTGGCAAAACCGCGTCGCAGGTATACCCCCAGTAGGGAATCATCGGGCCCCAATACAGAATCTGCAAGGACCGTGGACTCCGCGTAGAGGTGCTTTCCAAAGAGCTGAGTGCCAGTCAAACCGCTGCACTTGCCAACGCATTCACCCTCGATAAGGACTCCATCTCCGCAGTAGAGGCCGTGGGGCTGTCGCTGCCTGAACCGCAGGCGGACGCCCTATGCGCTGCGTCCTACGCGGTCTTTCACCGCTCGGCTCAAATGGTGGCGTCTTGTATCAAGGGTTGTTACGACCGCATCGGCAAGCATTCTCTGACAGTTGGTGTGGACGGTTCAATGTACGTGAAGAACACGTTCTACCAGGAGATGGTGAAGAATGCGCTGGAGCAGTTGGTAGGCCCTGGTCGCGTAACCATGATGATTTCATCAGACGGCAGCGGACGTGGGGCTGCCGTAACTGCTGCAGCAAATGGTTGTGAATAGTTGGATTTCTTGTTAATTATGGATAGCGTGAATAGTGATACTACGGACCACACAATATGGAATTCGAAATATCATGCACATCGTCTCCAAAACATCCTCATTGAATTTGCTGATTGCAGCTCTAGGTGCAACGCCAATGCAACAGACCTTGGGCGATACCGAGACCCACCAGGAGGGCGATACGCGGGACTCCAGCTCCGACATGTCCTTCACGAAGCTGGCCGAATTACACAAGGCAGACTCCTGGAAGGATTTCTGGCCGTCGGTGTACCGCATGTCGCGTCCATTACCTGAAGCCCGGACTCTACTGCCGCCTATCGCCATGTTTGAGTTTTGCAAGGGGGCAACAATGGCACCGAAAGAAAAGAGCTTTGTG
>NW_027178669.1:0-34680 GCF_019968985.1 Porospora cf. gigantea B | reverse complement strand
AGTCCGCGAGGGTTCAAATCCCTCTCTGTGCAATCATTATTCTCTCATCCGCAAACCGAAACTGCAAGTGCAGTTTGGTGATACTTTGCGGC
Organism: Porospora cf. gigantea B; assembly: GCF_019968985.1. Classification (NCBI taxonomy): domain Eukaryota; phylum Apicomplexa; class Conoidasida; order Eugregarinorida; family Porosporidae; genus Porospora; species Porospora cf. gigantea B. Next base: position 34,588 of record NW_027178669.1, on the reverse strand, counting down.
TGTTTTGGCTGAAACGAGTTAAACCTGCTCGGCTGATACTCATCTGCAGCTTGCCTATGCAGAAAAAGAGAGCATTCCCTTCGTGAAAACTGCAAACGACAACAAACAAAATGCTCGCGTGGTGTGTGGGTGTGTGTGTGCTGGTGTGTTTTCTTGAGTGAAATCCCGTTGGACAAAAGGCAGATTTACGATGTACGCCAGTCGTAACGAATATGACCGGGGAGTCAACACCTTCAGTCCTGAAGGTCGCCTCTTTCAAGTGGAGTACGCAATTGAGGCGGTTAAGGTAGGGTGCATCTCTATGTGGCAATAGCGGGCAAATTTGGCGGATGTGACACTTTTCAGCTGGGATCTACGGCTGTCGGAATGAAGTGTTTAGAGGGAGTTGTTCTAGTGACTGAAAGACGTCTTCCGTCAGCGCTAATCGAAGCAAACAAGGGCGATTTCAGGAAGATTCTCGAGATAGACGCCCACGTAGGATGTGCCAGCTCCGGTATTATCGCGGACGCTAGGACGATGATAGACCACGCTCGAGTGGAGTGCCAGAACCACTGGTTTAACTTCAACGAGAAGATGCCTATCGAGTCCGTTGTCGACTCCATCTCCGACCTGGCTCTGGACTTCAGTGGCGTGGGGCGGGCTTCCCGCAAGAAGCGCATGAGTCGGCCCTTCGGGGCTGCTTTGCTCGTCGCGGGCGTGGACGCGACAGGTCCCCACCTCTGGTCGACTGATCCCAGTGGCACGAACACCAGCTTCAAGGCGTCGTCTGTCGGGTCTGCCCACGAGGGAGCTGAGAGCCTGCTCCTCGAGAAATACGAAGACACTCTAACGTTCGAGGAGACAGAGGCTCTCGCTCTGGAAGTTCTCAGACAGGGCATGGAGGAGAAGATGACCTCGAGCAACGTAGAGGTCGCCTGTGTCCGTGTCGGCGGGTCCTTCCACCTGTATTCCCAGGATGAAATCCAGGTTATCATTGAACGTTTACCGGAGCCTCTTGTGTGATTTGAAATCGTAACAAATATGTATTCGAAATCTCCATGTCGCGAAAAGGTATTGTTTCCACAGCATTGGCACATAACTAGAACTTTCGCCGTCTGCGTTTACCCTCAGTCAGGCCCAGTTGCTGCTTCAATGTCGCCATGTACCGCTGTCGCGGCTTGCACTGGAGGTCCGGCAGTCTGGACTTGAACATGTCTAGGAGTTGCTCGTAGAAGACTTGGGAAGTATCGGAGAAATCGGATTGCTCTTTATTTTTCCGGAATTTATTTACTTTTCCAAGAATGATGGGACTGTTCAGAAGCTCAGCGGTCAGGGAATCCTCCGGAATATCCTTCCTGAAGTTAGCTGCCATGGCGGGGAGAGAGGGACGTGGTACGGAACGAATTGGGCTAGCCCAGTCCAACACTTTTACTAGACAGCGAAGGTTGGGGTCTCGGAACAGCCCACACCAGTTAACAAACGGGAAGCGTGTGGAGGCCTTGTCATGCACTTTGGCCAGTGCCTCGAGCGTGGCGAGGCCACAGGATGGTTCGTCGGCGGTTTCGGCCTCTTTCTCACACCTGTTGAGCAGTTTCTGGCTCCTTTTGCCGAGTGCCTGTGTGAGGAGCAGCTCCATGACCAGACTGGCGCTAACGTGCACTCCAACCACGTGAAAGATACTGTCCACACCTTTCTTGGCAGCGTTGAGCTTGGCCACGTTGAGCTCCAGTACGGCCTGAAGCGTCTCCACGACAGAGGACTTCACTACAGCTAACCAGTGGCTCAGATCTTCAGCCTTCAACTGACTCAGGCCGTCCACCCCCATGCTTCGCAGGGTACCCTCGGCGTTCTTAGAGATCAGTTCAACGAGTCGGTGTCGAGGTTGTTCTTCCTTCGACATCTCGTAGCCCTTCTTCGCGTGGACATTTCGGAGGGCAGTGTCAAGGCTGGCACGAAGAAGGGTGTAGCTGCTGCTGTAGAAAGCTAGACAGTGGTCTACGGACTGCTTTGCAGGGAGCTGCAGACCGGATGTGCTGTTGATGAGAGTCTTGATTACGCTGAAGGTCATGAGGTGCTCTTCAACGAAGTCCTGAGCTGGTTTTCGGTTGGCTGTCGCCAGGAGGGACTTAGGCATCGGTGCGATGCCCCCACCCGGTAGGGTGGCCGCGTAGTCGTCGTCCATCAGAGTAGCCAGCATGCCGAGCCCACCCAGCTCCACGTCGGAGTCACCAGAGTCTGAGTCGTCCAATTTCTGCCGCTTTGCTGAAGGAGGCGAGACGTCTTCCGACTCCGAGGCCTGATCCTCCGAGTCCGTCTCGGCGTCTTCGATCTCCTCAGCCTCCACGGGAATAGAGGCGTCCCCCACAGTAACTCCAATGAGCTGGGTGACTACTTCTTCACTGACTGCCAAGCCAACCAAGCCCAGCATACCTGTGAAGAGCTCCTTGCAACGACTTAGCGCGAACCGCGACGCAGGACTAAGGGCAACATGCCTCAGCGACCACGTCTCACGGATCATTTCTGGCAAAACAGCGGTGAGGTTTTCGAAGAACTGCTGAACTTCGACAGCTGCTGCCGCGTCTTCAGGGTTTCGGATCAGCTTTTCAAGTGGTTTGCGCAGTGCCTGACATTCCCGGACGAATTCGCCGAGGGTGCCGACCACCGCCTCACCCCACCCATTTAGAAGAGCTCTGCCTTCAGCCCAAGACACTTCTTGAATGCTTTGCTTGTCCTGGCGGAAAGCCCGGTGAATATCTGGGTCCACCATGTCCTCGACGTCCTCCACGGCGTCGTCGGCACCACCAGAGGCCATTACGAACTCAGAAAAGACGCAGGTCATCGAGAGCACGCCCATCAATCGCATGCCTAAGTGCACTAGGGTACAGGTAGACTCGAAACCTTCAGGAAGCTTCCGTAGGACTGTGAGCAACGAGGAGGGGTCAGGGAAATCTTCTTCCACTTTAGAGACGTCTAGCAACGGGTGTGACGCAAGGTAGCTGAAAATAAATGACGCCGTGCGTATCAAAAACAAAATAAAATGAAAGCAACAATGTACATAAAATACAGTAGAAGCATAATCTTACTGCTGCCGAAGTTCCTGAGAGTCATGAATCCAGTCGACGACCGTTCCACACTGAGTAGTTATCCTGCGGTCCTTTGAGACGTCGCAGAGCTTCATGCTGAGTCCATGGAATCGACGGAGCATGCTGCAAATGACAAGCCATTGAGTCTTGGGGTCGTGTTTCTCCAGAACGGCGGACGTCACGGGTACAAGGTCGGAAGCCCGGAGCTTGCACGTTAGCGGCGGTAGGATTCTAGAGAACAGCTTGTGCTTCTCTGACGTCCCCTGGGCTCGACTCATGAAGGAGTTCAGGAGGCTCAAGGTGGCTTTGACCCCCAGCACCAGCGGGGGTTGGAAGGCGTCACGAATGAGGTCGTCTGCAGTTACGTCTTGGTTGAGCGCAAGCGAGATGGCACCGGCGTACTTGGCAGCCAGATCGGTCAGGGTGAGCGATATGACCTGGCCGGCCTGCAGCTTGCAAACCACTGGGGAGTAGTGCAGGAGTGAGCATCCCCGAACACCATTCAGGACGGAGGTCAACACCGCAAGGAACATCTGAGCACAGTGGCGAAAGTAGCCAGTGTTGTGTGCATTGTGATGGCTCAGCACTGACCGGAAGTCGGGCAAGGCGTCGATAGCCTTCACGACCAACACTCCTCTATCCTCCGACGCAACGCCGGGACAAATCTTGATCCCAACCAGCAGTTTGCACAGAAGCAATGTGCCTCGGACGTGTTTGTGGCGATCGTCCGGTTTCAGGTCCTCGAAAAGCTCGTTGATGACGCTGGCGACTTGGGATACCAGACTCTCGCGAGCGGACTGCTCCGCGTCAGACAACGATAGAACCACGAAGGTCTCCAGTAGAGGAGGAGCGTCAGGAAGGTCCGCGATCACCTCCAGAGCTTTGATGATGGATCTGTTTTCGCCACCTTCATCCCAGTCACGTTGAAGTAGCATCTTCCACTGTGGCGACTTCATCAGTTTACCACCAGCGGTGACGTTGCCTGAGATACGTGATCGGGAAGCCAACGTCAACAGGGCCACGAAGTTAATGGAGTTCACCAACGTAATCTTCTGAGACTCGACCTGTGTGCCGCTCTTACTCAAGGTGGCCATGGCCTGGTTTGAAAAACAACCGCCGAGAAGCTTATCAAGGCTGGACTTGAAGACGGCTTCTGGACGCGTAGTCTGCCCCAAGGCGAAGTCCACGAGCAGCGGGACTAAGGCCTGAGCGAGTGCTGGCTGAATTGACGGTTCCTTGACAAAGAGGGCATAAATCTCGTTCAGGAAGTCGTCAACCACCAACTCGACCTTCTTTGAGCGTATCACTCCTGAATGCTGCAGCGGCGGTAGCAAGTAGACAAGTGCGTGTGCGACCTCTGTCCGGTCAAAGAGCGTCGACTTCGCTCCCATGAAAACTCGTAGCTGCTCCAGATATTTCATTGCCGGGTAATGTCGAGACAGCACATCAGATGTCAGGATGAGGGACAGCAGCGGAGGGTAATGCTCGCGAGATGCCCCCTCGGAGGTGAAGCAGCCCCTAATAGCCCGGTTGATGACGAACTCTAGATCAGGGTGCTCGGGAATGGCGGCCTTGCCGTTCTTGAGGTTGATGCTGACATCAAGTTTGGCCGGTAGGGTTTCCGAAACTCCTTGAAGAATGGCCACAACATGAGCCGTCGAGGAGGTTTGGACCGAAACAACTGATGCAATTATTAGTATTTTATTAAGATATTAAATAAAAACAACTAAAAATTAATTACGAGCGTCCACTTACTTCCGCTCTCGATCTTCCAGAATAATGAGGGAATCTCCGCTCCGCTGTCAGTGAGACCGTACAGTTCTTGAGGAGTCTTTATTCGGAGCTCGGACGAAACTGGAGAGGATAAGACACCATCGCAAAACAGGGGAAAGGCAAGGGTCCACGTCCCAGTCTCCAAAACGCTCAGACAACAACTCCTACCTGGTCTGCTCGCGGTCCTATTCACTTTCTGGGACTTCACCATCCCGCCAAAATTACCTATTTTGCACTGTGTGCATCGGTAATCATCGGAACCGCTCGATCGGCATATCAACAGCGATCGTATACATGTGCTGTGTCGTTGGGTTTCCCTACGGGGCAGATATCACTGGAGCTCTGGCACTCTCGCTTAGGCATATACAGTCTGTGCGCACGAACACACACAAGCCGACGACCAGGAACAGATTATTAGTAAATTTCGGGATGCTTTCCTTGAGTCTGGCACCAGTGTACAACCACAACCTTGGCACTGTGCAGCGCATCATGAACGCAGCCATGCCTGTCGGTTACTCCGAGACTCTGATCAAGAAGATTTTTGATCCGCCTATATCAAAGGTGTTCAGCCGCATTGGTGAGGGGGAGGCAGATCTTTTTGTCTGTTTATCAATTTTTTTTAATTGAAATAATGTTTTTTCAGCGTACCACAAGGACATTCCAGTCGGAGTTCTGTGTGCATGCCCCCAAAACGCCGCAGGCCCCCTCTACCGGCAAGACAAACCCAACAAGAAGAAGCTGGTGCAATGTGAGGTCTACGTGGCGGGCGTTGCGGTGCTTCCTCGCTTTCAGGGCCGCGGTATCGGTACTCGGTTGATGGAATGGCTAGAAGGTATGGTGGCCAAGGTCAATGCGCTTGACGCAAGCACCACTGGGACGCAGCACGACGCCAAAGGGCCCAGGAGTGAGTGGGAAGCGTGTTGTCAACGCAGTTGCGGAGTCAGATGATGCGGCAGCCAGCGTCGGGGTCATGGGGTGCCCCCTACGAATCACAAACATCATTCTTCATGTTTGGGCAAAGAATGATGAGGCCATTCGATTCTACATGGAGATGAACTATGTCGACACCAAGGTTATCAAAGACTACTATGAGCGGATTGAAGAGCCTCACGCAGTTTGTATGGAGAAGCGACTTGAATGATAGAGCAGTGCTACTCATTGGGAAACGCCAGCAGGTCCAGCACGCATGAAAAAGTAGGCGACTCCAGTAACAGCCAAAGTGAGCAGCGAGAGGCTCACAACCAGCCAGACGTCTTCTCGCAGTCGACGGCTGATGACGTTTACGAGGGAGGAGGCAGACGCCACTGATGATCGAATGTCGAGCGCTTTCTTTTGCGCACCTTTCAAAACGGCGTTCTGGTTGACCAGATTGGCAACGGATGCCTGACCTTGCTGCAACAGGTTGCTTACCGATTGCATTGTTTCCTCGAGACGGGCACGTTCTTGTATGGAGGCACCGACGGTGTCCTTCATTCGTTCCTGCTGCTCGTGGGTACCCAGCAGCTGTCGTCGTCTGGCATCGGACTCCCGTGCCACTACCAAACCCAACTGCCGCTCCACGGCCGAGCGGAAATGGTAGTCGTCGTTGGAAAACTGCCGGAGTCTGTGCTCCCATAGCGGCACCTGCCGCTGGTTCAAGGTACCCTTGACGCGGTCGAACTCGTTGGCCAGCTGACCGACGTGCTGGGTGAACAGATTGGCACTCATCAGAAGACGCTGTTGCTCTGACGGAGTGAGGTTTTGATCTTCACTTGTCACCACTCTTGCTTTCTCGTTCAGCACTGACAGCAACTTCTCCACTTCTTGTTGACTGCGTTGGGCCTGAACATAGAGCGTGCTGAGCATATAATCTCGAGATTTGATCCTAAGGTCCGAGCGGAGGTCTCCAAACGAAGTCAAACACATCAACAACTCACACACTTGTTCAGCATGCCTTCGGAACGGACGACGGCGCCGATCGCTCCTAGGAAAGGTGCCAGGCGACAGAAAACAGTGGTGCAGTCTCCCTGACCCCAGAAGTCCAAGCAGTGCTGCAGGCTGGCCAGGTAACCAGGCAACTCCAAGTAGTTTCCGACAAACAGCACGCGCTTCAGTCCCAGCAGCTGGCAATTGAAATGCGCGATCTGTGCGGTGTTGTAGGACATGAGGGTCAATACGGAACGCGCATAGTCTTCCTCACGCGGAGCCCTCTCTCCGCGTCCCGGCTGCAGCTTACCAAAGGAGCTGGCGATGGTCCCTCCTGAGAGACCAGCGTGGGAGTAATCGCCACCGTAGATGTCCCGGACCAACATGTCCACACTGGCGTTGTCCCCTTTCTGAGCAAGGACGAACAAATCGAACACAGAACGACCAGCGGAAGGACAGAGCATGGACCCGAGCCCCTGCACCGTGCCGCCGCCTATGATTGATCCCCCTACACGCCTGTACTGCTCGGCAGAGTCGACCTTGTGAAACGACACTCCCATTTTAATGTTGACCAAAAGGAAGGGGTAGAGTCTGCGTGAAGCAGAACCCACGGAACTCACTCATCCAGTTGCGCCGGTTGCGGTTTGAAGTGCTCCTCTGCGGGAGGCGCGCATCCAACTCGATTCATGGGTCTGGAGGTGCATTCGTAGTTGAAAAATGCTTTCCCATCCAGTTGCAAAAAGTTAAGTGCAGCGAGAAGACACCTGATCTCCTGACAAAACACAACCTGAAAGGGTCCTACATCGTCAATCATACTTGAGGGGCTCATGCACGGCTCACTTTGCAAACGTCTGTGGGGTGCCTCCTCTGCTCGTGCCGGCATGAGAAGCGTCTCGAGCATGCCCCTCAAATTGCATCTGTGACTGCCAGTCAGGGCCAACCGCACAGTATGTCCTTCGGGTATTAGGCTGACGAACTCTCCCAACGCCAATGGAACGTCTTGCATGTTCAGAATGAAAAGATAGAACAGCTGCCCTCTCGCAACCCGTCGGTAGTGCTCTCCCCATAGTGTCACCTGAGATAAGAACCGCAACACAAGAGCCTCGTCTCGGTATTGAGGGCATGGATCACCTTCGACGAGGGCATCAAGAGCTTGTTTCCACTGCGCGGGCGGGAGCTCCTCTTCAAGACATACCGCAGCTCTGACAACATTGGAGGTGACGTCCAGTCCAACGGAATTTCCCATACAAAAGCAGAATTTCACTTGTTAAAAGAACGATCTGGCTAATTATCAGAGACGATAAACGAATTACTTTCGGAGACGGGAAGCAGGGGAAACCCCCGTAGGTGTACCTGAACCGAAACGTGAAAGGTATTTACTGCTTAAGTTCGCCTTGAGCTGCCTGATGACCGTCCCGTACCGTTTCACGACTTCCTCGCTGGGGCCTTCCGGGGCCGCATCAGGTCTAAGGGGACGCGCTTCGGGGACCTGATCCAGTGGTGGGGCAAAAGGACCTCTAGGTGGCGCGTGCACATTAGGTCTCCTGCGACGTTGAGGCTGGACTTCTTCTCCGCCTTCCATACGATGGATGTGCGCGGCAGCGGGAACAATTTCTTCCGTCTCAGCCGCTGACCCATCACGCTCCTGACACTCTATGAATGTGGTGGGTTCTGGAGGAATCTGAGCGGAAGGCAGGACCTTAGGGGAACATGAGACGGGAGTAGCCACAGAGAGCGACGTATTTTCTTCCATCTCAGCCGACATCCCCGCTGGCTCGTATGCGAGACGCTCTACGTGTGTAAACCGTTCTGGGGCGGGATGGATCGGATCGGAAGCCACGACCTCAGAGACCGGACCGGAGCACCGGATCGGAAGCCACGACCTCACCATAGAGAGTGGCTCAGCTGGCGGAGCAGAGGGAGCAGGCATCACGATTTGGTCGGCGGGAGTCGGCTGCAAATTCGAAACAGCTGAAGAGGAAATCAGCGGAGAGACAGCGGACATCGCGTAGGTTTCGACTCCCCTGTCGAAAGCCCCGCTAGGCCCAAACGCAGCAGCTCTCCTGTTCCGTGTGCCGACCTTCATTCGAAGCTTGCCAAGAGGCAGATCATCACCGCTACGGCGACCTTTGCGCATGTTGTGAGTCGAGAACGCCATTTCGCTGTCAGGAGTTGAACGCGCGCTCAAGCGTCGACGGCGCATGGCCGCCCTCTGCCTGCGGGAAATTCTATGGCGGGTACGCTTGGACTTGGCGTTCTTTGTGGTTCTTTTCTTGGTGGTGTTCTTTGCGTTGTTATCCTGCTGTGGGGTGGTCGCTGACTTTAAGAGAGAATCTGGAATTACAGGCTTCGCCCACAGAGTGATCACTGGTACAGGTTTCACGACTATCAGCGGCGACGCCGCAACTATCGGAGACGCAGCCGGCACCGTCGGAGGTGGAGTAGCAGCCGTCGTAGGTGGCGGAAGGGTCACTGTCGCCATGGGCAACCCGGCAACTTCCTCTTCGTGCCACGTTACAGTTTTAACGTGTCCAGCCACGCAAATGCCAGCGCTCAGCAGTACAGAGGTGGCAGCTTGCGAAGTTCGGGAGTCAACACGAGTCAGCATTGAAACGAAAATGAGGAGTTTGGCGGTGAGTCAGTACCGTAAGGAGTTTGGTGATGTTCGTAGCTGGGTCATTTTCCGTTTTCATTTCCTTGCGATCAGTAGACAAAAATATGGATGAAATTCTATATCTTTTCGAAATAATCATCAGATTAAAAGAAATCGGGCAAATATTGATTTAATTCCGGTGAAGTGGATTTCGTGGAAGGTGTCGATGCGCCTCCCTCACGTCCAATCTCCACGAGCTCCCAGACGACTTCGCAAGGGACACAACACACGAGTGGGGAAATTCCGAGACAGAGCGGAGGTGAAGGGAGGTCGTAATGTGCGGTGGAAGGGGTTACCTGCTCACAGCCGGTCCAGTCACGGAGAGGAGACAATCCAGATCTCTCAGTCGCCTTCCGAAACGGACCCAGATACCACTCGAATGCCAACATTACTGATCCCAGAGTTTCCATTCCCTGCTGGCCGGATACCTCTGGAAGAAAGAGGTGATAAGGATTCCCGAAGGTGCCTAAGCCAGAAACTAGGCACATTGGAGTCGTCTCCACCGTGGTTAGCTGACACCCCTTCGACGCTGCTCAAATGGACACATAAGGCAGCCAAGAGACTCCGAGGGGCGAGGGCTACAGGAGGCCGTTTGCTGCCAACGTTGAAACTCCGCGGATCCTCGCATTTGGTGAGCAGCTTTCTTTGGCTGACTGATTATTGTCGTATCTTTACTTTTTATTGTAGAATCGTGGCCCCGGCTCCCGATCCAGTGCATCCACCGGTTCTGAGCGAGTCGGCAGAGTTCGCAAAGGGAAAGGCGGCCCCGGCTTGATCTCTGTGCTTTTCGGTCGGACATCCGGGGTACAGCGCCGCCAGCCTGACGAACCGCCTCCTGTGATGACCGAGGACTCCTCCGTGGTGCGCCCAGCCTCACAACCCCTGTGTTGCCTGTGTTTTGGATCTCCTGCATGCACCCCTCGAGCATCGTCAGGGCCGGCTGCCATCGCTCTACCTCAGGCGTCAAGCCAGCTGTCGAGGACTCGCAGAGCGTCGTCCCTCGCTCTGCCTCAGGCGTCAAGCCCTCAACCTCAGGGATTGAAGGCCCACAGTGCGTCGTCCCTCGCTCGACCTCAGGCGAGAAGCCCTCAACCTCAGGGATCGAGTGCCCGCAGCGCGTCGTGCCTTCCTCAAAAGGGCCTTCTCCTACCAGACGCCGTATCCTTCTTGCACTCATCCAGTCGTCTGGAATCGCAGAACACCGCCACCCGAAGGTGCCTTGAAACACACAGACCAAGGAGCGTTCCCTGTAGCCCCTCCCCACGCGAGGGCTCGTCGGAGGAGAGACGCCGACGTTGCAGGTCTGAGAATGACGAAGTTCTCAAGAAGCTCAATCTGACTGTAATGCACTCATTGCATGCGACTGGAGACCAGGCGCCTGGAAGAGACGCCTCGAGCGAGAACACTGTCCGAAGGTCCTCTGTACTGGTAGGCCCACTCTGCCCCGAGTCTTCATTCTTTACAGCGAGCTTCACGGAAATCCGAAAGGCGCTCATCTCCGTCTGCCGACAAACCCGCAACATCCAATGCCAACCAGTCTTCTAGGTAATTCTACTCTTTGTTTAGACACTAATTTTTTTTGGTGATGATTACGATGACCACTCATTTACAGAGGGGAACTTGATTCTCGGAAGTCCGCCACGGTAGGTGTTTTGTCTTTCAGTCCGTTTCTTATCTTTTCCAGTCTGGAACTGGCGCAATTCGACGCTCTCTGGTCATGTTCACAGAGCACTCCGCCAAGCTGCGAAAACTGACTTCACTGCTCAATGAAAGGATGTCTAGGGTTGCCAAAATCCGGCGTGCCACTGTGATGGTAAGGAGTCCTAATTTTGTTGTGGTCTTAGCGCGACTCTCTGGTTTGCTTGAGACTTCGTTGCAGTCTCAAGAAGCTTTTACCCCTTGCATGAATGGCGTGGTATTCCCCTATTCGAAGGCAAGTCGCAAGGAAATGTGTGGCTACTTGCTCCGCAAGTACGCCGATGTGCCTGGCACTGGTAAGTCTTTTTCATTATCAGCATTATGCTGTTTCTAAATTATTGTTAAAATCTCAATGTGTTTCAGGCCTGGAGACACGCAGAATCAACAAGGAAAGTCTGGACATGATTTTGAGATTATGCTCTGGTCGAAGCAGATGTGTGGTGACGGATGCTATAAGTGGGATAATTAGTTTCAAGTGGGTTCTTTGGAGTTCTGACATCAGACGACTCGGGTGCGGGAATTCTGGAATAGTCTACAGAGTCCTACTTAAGGGAGGCAAGATACAGGTGAGTGTCTTTCACTTTATTAATCTCGTTATTCGTTTTTTCCCTTTATCGGTTTTTGGATTTCATTCAAATATTTCCTTCAATGTTATTCGGCAGATCTGGAAGTTGCAAGCATCCAAATTCGATTTTGCCCTGCGAGAGCTGCACGCTCACCACATGCTCACTAGATGTGTCAGCGTTTATCCACGAACCTTCCCCGCAATCAGCACCGGGCTCACCATTCCCTTCCACACCGTGTTGCTTACAGGTAATGACAGACATGGGTAAGCTTAGACGTCACTTTTGCAGCCTCCAATGATGTTTTTAGTTTTATTTTCGACAGCCGAGACGCGGGGACGCCGTTGGCTAGCTGCCTGCAATCCACCTACACCGCCGCAGTCAACCTTACATTTGCCGTTAACAAGCTTCACACATTTATGTGAGAGTAGTTTTGGTTTAGTACATTTTTGAGTTTCAATGTGCTATTTTTCTCTCAATGGTATCTTTCAATGGATATTCCAGAGAAACGAACAAGCTGCATGATACCTTCGGATTGATGTTGGCTTCTGCCATTCTGCCTCAGCTGATGATGGCGCATGCACAAGGTAAGCCAAGCCAATTTAAAGTATACCTACATCTTGGCAGGCATCATTCATTGTGACCTCAGAATGGACAACATCCTTGTGCAGGCTTTCGGTCAGCGGCTCCGATTTTCCCTCTGTGATTGGGGGAGATCGATTGATTCCCATGCACCCATGATGGATTATAATGTCCGCGGTTTTGTCGGTTCTGAGTTCCATCACGAAGAAGCCCAACCTCTGCAGATGAGGGAGGAGAAGCCGTGGAGCTTCGATGTGGATATTTTCGGGTTCGCCAATGTTCTGCACACGGCGTTGACGCACAGGTGGGTGAAGGAAGCGACAAAAACTCAGACCCATCATGTTAATCAAGTCCACTGTAGCAGGCCGTCGCTACCACGTGAGCCCTCTAAGGTGGGATTTCAATTTTTGCTTTGTAATTCTGGTGCCAGGTTTCGTCGGAATTTCGGCTTGAAATGGGACGAGTTTATCAACGAAGCGATTAATTACCGACACCTTGCATCGAAGTACATATGTGTAGGGCCAATTAATTAATTACTACACCAATTAATTACTACCTTTACCACCGATCATAACTTTTCAGGATGAGGAAACGCCTCTGGAAACCAACCGTCAGCTTTCGCTCAGACATCTCCACGCACTCGAACAACGGCTCATCCAGTTAGATGCCGATTACCGCGAGCTGCATCCTCGAGCGTCAGCAGATCTAAGCGTAATGAGTTTAATCAACGCAATGCTAGAGTGTGTCCACAAACATTCTCTTTAACATGGAGACGCTAAAAATCTATTTCACCCTAAAAAAAGGTTCCATCTCCAGCTAAGGAAACGCCTCTGGAAACCAACCGTCAGCTTTCGCTCAGACATCTCCACGCACTCGAACAACGGCTCATCCAGTTAGATGCCGATTACCGCGAGCTGCATCCTCGAGCGTCAGCAGATCTAAGCGTAATGAGTTTAATCAACGCAATGCTAGAGTGTGTCCACAAACATTCTCTTTAACGTGGAGACGCTAAAAATCTATTTCACCCTAAAAAAAGGTTCCATCTCCAGCTAAAGTTCAACAACCTCATCACTCCGTGCCTAAAAGGTTTCGTTCCGCCCTGACTCAAGCGTCATAGAGCGGAGCATGTCCTCCAACTCAGCGTTCATCTTTGTGAAGTCCTCCGGATCCATGACATCGTCAAGGTCCTGTACCCTGGCTACATCGACCATAGAGGCTGCCTTCTCTTTGTAGGCGGAGGACGAGATGGCTTGTGAGTCCCAGGCCCCCACGTCGAGGCACGCCTCCTCGGGTTTCTTGATCCGACAGACAAACACGGGGAACATCACCAGGTCGGCCTCCTCAACACCCTCGTAATTGTAGCAGTTGCCTCGGTTGTAATTCTGCACGTTGTAACCGCTAACGATGTCTCCGACCTTGATGTGCAGACCTATGTGAGTGCGAGTTCTTATCCTATCGTCGTTATGGCCCAGGTCTTGAACCCGAGCCAGCTCCAATTCAACAAGCCTAAACTTTCCTGTCGGTACCACAGATCCCGGAAATCGAGAGCTCAGCACGCTCACGCTCTGCGCTTGGCTCTTCTCAAGCTTGCGCTTAGAGCCTTCCAGATATCGACGTGCGGTTCCTGTGGTTTTTACGTCATTCAACGCGATCTCCTCAGTATCGAGAACAACGAAGTCGGTCAGATCCCTCTTTGTCATCATCACTTCGTAGGCGCCAGTCTCCTTCCACCAATCCTTGGCCTTGAGCGAGGTTCCACGCAGCGTAAACGGGTCAATGATGTCGATTTGCGAGCCGACACGCGTACAGAGTTGGATGGGTGGGACTCCTCCTAGTCTCTTGCAGGTTTTCGGTCCGATGAGGATGAGGTCGTCCTTGCAGACCGGCGCAATCTCCACAGCAATGCTGTGCTTCAGGTGGGCGGTGGCATTCTGCTCTTCATGGGTCAGGAGCTTTGCACTTTCCATTTTTCGGCAAGGGAAGTTCGAAAGGAGAAAATCAGCAAACCTCACAGCAGGGTTCTTACCCGAGAAATGGAAATCCAGCCCGTCTGTCTGGCTGTTTATGGCAATCGATTTTTTGTGGGCGTCGGCGTGCCGAACCACATTTTCGAGGAAGAGGATCGTTCGTTTGTATGGAGTGCGCTGTCGGACGTGAACGGTGGTGTTCAATGAATGAGGCGTCCATGCTAAGGCGCATTCCCGACACTGCAGATTGGTTGGCTTGAACTCAATGGTGAGTCCTTGGCGCAGGAGCGCCTTTCCCATGACCTCTTTCTCGACCACCACGCGGACACGAATAAGGTTATGCGACGGATCCGTGTAGAGGAATTTCGCTTCCGTTACCTTGACCTTGTCCAGATTTCGGACTCGTTTCAGACAGTAAGAAAGCATCTCTGGGCTTTCCTGTTTCAGAGTCAGCCAAGGAGGACGGTTCCACCGATCACACCCACTGCACTTCTGCAGAATGACATGGCGCTGGACACCTTCCGTGATGTCGATGTCGCTCTTAAGACAGTTCATGCATCGTCGAGTGGGGTTAGGCGTCATGGGGGTGCCGCAGTCACAGCACAGCATAGTAGGTAGACCATCCTCGCTAGGCGGCAGTATGACCTGGGTCTCGTCTGTGGACTTCTGGAGGGTGGACGTTAATGCGGCCGTCTCAGACTTGACTGCCATGCACTCCGTGTGTGCCATCTGGAGCGAGGAGTAGACCTGCTCCATATGGGCGGGGAGATCGTCATTGGTGGGTTGGCATCTGAGGTGGTTGAGGCGGTTTCCATTATCCACCACCGTCTGATGCACCTGTCCCATGCGACTAACCAGCGAACTCATCATGGCTTTCTCCTTGCCCACCACATGCCCGTAGTTCTGTATGGTGGCTTCGAACCCGTGCAGTTCAGCCTGCAGGTAGGCGAGCATCTCTGCTAACTGGGAGAACCCTTGATCAACGTCCATTGGGAAATCACTAAATTCAACAGCGCGGACTTGAAAACTGGGCACTACAGTGAGGGAGTGGCACTACACCCGCACGCAAATGCGTGATGTCCACTCACAAGGGCGGAATTTGTCTCGAGTGGAGGCCGAGTAGACACTCACTTCAGACGGCAATGAACAGCCAGATGAGTAGGAAGTCTTGACACAAACATCAGCGTGGAGCTTTTTGGTGCACTGAAGTGAATGATTTGAGTGGTGTCTTGGAAGTCCAAGAATCCCTGGATTTTTTATGCAACTCAAAAGGCGGACGGCTCCAGCAGAAAGGCCCTCAAAGCATCCGAAGGTTCTGGTCGAGCCAATAAGCGGGCTGGAGTACTTTAAGATCCCGCAGTTCGCAGCCTCGGGATCTCGAGACGTCATGCAGAGAATCGTGGCAGGAGACGCTGTCGACGAGCGGGGCGTCGTGCTCATGGAGGGGGACTGCTTGTCGGTATTCGACGGACATGTGGTGCAAGGGCACCTACTCCTGGTAATGTCGCGGTTTGGTGACGACGCGCCCAACAAGGAGTCGCTACGAATTCTGAATCGCTATGTTGGTTTTGTAACGACCTCCTTCGCCTCATATTACGTCCGCGCGATTCTAGCGGCTCAGGCACAACACGCTCCGGGGTGCTATGCTCGCAGCAACCAGCGTGTCACCTCTCCAACTTTCCGATCGAGACTACAAGGGATTATCGGATGGTTTCAGACCTGTGGATCCAGTGAATTCGACGGGTGGAAGGAAACTGACCTCTGTTGTCGCCCCAGACGAACTGACCTCCCCTGGTACAAGAAATGTTTCAAGGAGAAGATCTTGGCCGTGCTATGGCCACTATTGGAGGATACTTCCAATCTGCAGCCTTTAGTGGACCTCTGCAACAATCAGGAGGTGCTTAAAGGGTTGCGGCTCCCCCCTCCTCCAATCACAACCAAGTCCCTTTTCCGCGTGACTCCCAGTGCTTCCCCCGATTTCCCGCTTGGTGCCTGGGCCCAGAAGTCGCAGTTGGTGGCGAAATCGTTCGTTGGCTCTGTCTTCAGCATGCTCTACCGAGACGTGCCCCATTTGCAGTCTGCGATTGCAGCGGAAATCCTTCGCTTCTCATTGTTGATGGTGGACGAGGTGGCGGCCCTGGCGCAGAGGATGCAGAAGGCGTCGTCTGCCGCAGACGGGCTACTCTGGCCTTCGCTCTACATCAACGCTATAGCGGAGCACACGATTCAGAAGCTAGGCCCCATGCTGGCGTTGGATTTCGTTCCCTCAGAGTTCAGTCCTGGGGCTCGTTGGTGTTTTGATGGTGACGCGTTGCGACGGGTGGAGGTCTCGGGGCCACTAGCCACAGCCGCTGTCGGTTACGAAACGGTTGAGAGCCCATCCGCGAGGGAGCCGGCTCCACAGGAGCCCTACAATCTACCCATTGTGGAATTGTTGGAGTTGAGTGACGATACGATGACCAGCGAGGCCGGCTGCCAAGCGGTGTTTAAAGCATTCCAAGACAAATTAGATGAGCTGCACCCCCTAGAAAGCCAGCCAATCTCGGACAGCGCCCTGTTCGTGCACTTCAAGCTAAAGGACGCCTTATGGGATGCAACACGGCTGACGTGCACATCCAAGAGTCGCACTTCACTATATGAGCTGCTTCAGGACTTGCGAGAACACTACGACCGGTTGCCTGCTGACTCGGAGGAGCTGGCTGCTCATAAAGGTAGAGTCGAGCAATTTCGAAGTCTCCAGCAGGCTGTAAGTCGAGTTGGGCGGATTCAAATGATGTTGGCGGAACTCGAGTGATGTTCGCAACCTCAGAAGCAAGGAAGATTGATGCAGATACGATTCATGCAGATACCTCGAAGCTTCGAAATTTTGAAATCCAAAACATGAACCACTTCTGTCCTCGAGTTACAAGGCAGCCCAAGCTAGTTATCGTGGAGGTGCCCACTCGATTCCGACGGGAAACCTCGTTGCCTCTCTGTTGCGCTAATTGTGGCAGTCGACTGTCAACTGTTACCCTCGACAGCCCCGTGTCGATCTTGTCAGATTCGAAGCCCTTAAAGGAGGACGTTCAAGAATGTTTGCGCAATATGCCGGCAGCGGTGTCGGCTCTACCGCTGAAAGAGGCCATCGAGGTATCGATGCGACGTAAATGAATGAACAATGCTCTCGCTATGACGATAGACATCTCCACACACAGTTCAATATTGAATCCCCTGTTGCAGGTTCTGGACGACATCGTACATTTTAGTGCTGAATGAGTGACCGGACTTGACAATCAGCTTCTCAATGTACCTGATGACCTTGGTTTTGGGTAAGTCTGAACGAAACCGATACCGAAATGACTCCAAACTCCTCTTGCGGAAGCATGGAAGGCCAGAGTGGATCATCATCCGAACAAGAGGCACCAACAAGTGGGCAGCGTCCCTGGCAGCCAAAAAACCCTGCACGAACAGCTCCTTGAAGCGCAACACGCGGGAGCGGGGCTTGGGTCCCGCCAACAGCAACTCCCCCATCTCGGACGTGAGCTTGAAAGGAGCCTTCTCGAATCCCAGATCCCCACCAGGGGAAGAGTCGAAGAGGAATCCGAAATCGATGTGCAGCACATGCCCGTCCGCTGTGTAGAGCAGGTTGCCGTTGTGCCGGTCTTTTATTTGAAGAAGATAGGAGACGATTCCGTACCCGACCAGCGAGCGTAGGAAGTTGTCTTGTGCCCTTTGGAACCCCCGTGACTCCGGAGGGCCGTGCTCAGCCAGGTAGTACTCGGTGAGCGAGGAGTACCCCTTCTGGGCGATTTGGTGTCGAGACAGGGCCTCCGGGACCACTTCAATAACGCCTCCAGGGTGGCCATTGGTGCAAAGGGGGACTATTTTGTACGGCTTGAGCCTGATGTCGAGGTTGTTCATGTGGAACGCCGCCTGACAAATCTCTATGAACTGCACTGCCAATTGGTCTGTTCTGAGGTCATCTCGGGCCTTGAATATCAGTTTAAGGGACTCACAACCTCCCGCATCCGGCTGTTTGATAAACTCAACGAGCAACGGAACTTTGGCGGCCGACTGCATTATCCGGACAGAGCCACCCCGAGCACCAATCAATTGCCCACAGCCCTCTCGCGATGCGAACTCGATGACGGAGGAGACTGGCTCGAAGCTGACGTTCGTGGGCACGTCGGAGACGACGCTGGAGGTTGCAACTTTGGACAGCGGCGACTTTGACCTGAAAATTCGAGTGCGAAGACTAGGTCTCTCGGGGATGTCGATCGCCTCTGGTGCCCTTTCCCTAATATAACTCTCAAATGAACCAAGGAATACGTCGTGGAGTCTGGACGGAAGGAGGTCCTCGGCATAAGTCTGCTCCTGGGGTTGGAGGCTCACAAGGTAGTCGGAGACGGCGCAGACACGCTTGAAGGGGTGCATCTCCGCTTCCTCCACGCCAATGTTCTCTAAGAGGCGAGCGAGATGACCCTGTACCTTGGCCGTTTCAAGTCGCAGTTCCAACTGCCATGCGACAAGAAGACTACCTGCCTTAGATTTCGCGATGTGCGCTAGCTCAGCCTCCACCCATACGCTAACAGGAGAATCTAGCATGGTGATAGCCTGAGGAACGAACTCCAAAAATGAATCCGGAGTTCGGAAGAGTGGAAGGAGTAAGCAGTCTGCATCTGATGTTCTTAGCTCCCTCACCTGACGAGATCATCAGCAGAAAGTTTTCCATGCTCAAACTGAATGGTGACGTGTGCGTCCAAAAGAGCACCTCTGCTGATTGCATCCAACCGCAAAAGGTCTCCTTTTGCAACTGGAGCGACGAGATTGCAAGTGAAATCAGGCGCGTGTGAGGGTCCATCAGTATCTCAGTTTGGAGGGAACGAGCGACTTTCGCTGCTGCAATCGAGGCCGCGAATGAGTCATGGGATGGGAAAGATTCCAGTAGCACTCCGACGAGGCCGGGTCTAAACCTCCAAACCGACATGATGAACGCCGACCAGGCACTCACGCGTGCCTTGACCACGGGGCTGACTGCTTCCTCGTGCGGAGACAGTTGGTAGACCACGGAGTCCCCACGAGTCAGTAAGTCGGCTCGAGGGTTGGGGTCTGTTACTTGAGCAACGGCGGAAACGGAAACCCATTTTCGACTGCGAACCTTGAGATCCTGCTCTGGTGCTGTGCTAGGCAACAGCACTGGACATGCCGAGTCTGCAAGGGCGAGCAGTTGCAACAGCTTCAAGAGGGAACGGAAGTCTGCCTGGTTGAGAAAGGTGTTCGCACAGACGCTTGGATTCGATTTCGAGGACAGCCCTAGGCTCAACGAGACTCGGCGTTTACTGCACCTCTCCGGTTCGGGGTAATTCAACTTGAACCGGGCTCTGAGACGAGACGTGCTCATCGGATCAGCGGACTTGGCGAACGCCTTGAGAATGCCGGGTAGCGCGAGGCGTTCGCGGAGAAAGCGACTGTAGAGTTCTCTCAGAGCCGTACCAGCCGGAATGGACGAGACGTCCTCCACGCCTAATGTTGACGCGGTTCCCCAGAAATGGACGAGGAGTAGGACAACCCGCACCTGTGAAACGGTTTTCTCGGGTTTGGATACAGTGGGTGCAGCGTCGAATGTCCCAGTCTGAGGCTTGATGCACCGATTGCAGGTTACGACCGCGGACGGCTGCGGCTCCGCTCTGTCGCCAAGCGTGTAGCGTATCAGTGTAAACAGTAGCGCTTGCCAAGCGATCTGCGACAGCTGTCGACTCCGCAGAGCTCGACTGATCACCGTCCATAAGGAGCAAGTGTGCCTCGCCTGCTGTTGCCCAGACAAGAGCGAGAGGAAAACTCCGCCTAGACGAGTGCCGCAGCTGTACTGCTTGCTCATTAGATCAAGGACGCTGATGAGGGACGTCGCTCCGAGATCGGCGGGTCGCTCTATGTGGGCGTCGATTCCGTACACGGGATATGACTTGTCCAGTGTTCTACGTCGTATACGATTGTAGCTCTCGGCGAAGGCCTCCTGCCGGATACTGTTCGCGAACCGACTTGGATGCGACAGTGCTGGAAGATCCAGCAGACTCCCATCAATAGCTGACCAGGAGGTTAGGACTGAGTTGACCACGGCGTCTTGAGAGCATTCCGTGTGAGCCGATAAATTATTTAGCGACTCAAGCGAAACCTGCACTTGAGAATAGGATGCAGAGGTGAACAACGCATCAAGCCTCTTGTGGAGTAGAATAACTGGCAACAGTCCAACACACCGCCTCGCATCACAGCTGAGCGCGATGCCCATCACGTTTGACACTCCGGGTCCGTCAGGCAACCATGGGGCCTCGACGTTGACTAGAAGTCGAAGGGCAGGCACAGCCTCGAACGGAGTGAGGCAGATGTCTCGTATAATGCTGACAGTGTCGATGTAGGTCTTCCATCGGGTGTGAGTAGGCGACATTCCCTCAAAGAAACTCGCTGTAGACGCCGTGATTTCCGAGGCCAAGGCTTCTCCAGCCCCAGGTTGGTTGAGGGAGGCACGAGCGATGCCTCGATGAACCACCGCAGCCAGAGCCGCCTCAAAACAGGTCAGAGCGCTCTGTCGAACAAGCCACTGCCGCCCCATGCCCGTCTTTAGCAGACCCAGGCATACCTCTGGGTTGGCGGCGACGACGTGAGGGTTGTCGGCATAAATGCCGTTCCAATCGTGAATGAAGGCAGCAAGCACGGAAGAGCGCATCAGCGTCAGATCTACATCTACTCGAAGTCCTCTGATGCAGTTCAGGGTAACATCCGCCAGTACAGTGGGAGAAAAGCTGTCCAGGATGGTCTGCGTTGACCAGGTGCCCGCATTGGAGACAGACCCTTGAACGGGCTCCATCTCAACCACACTGCAGAGAACACGACTGCTACCGAGTCGGAAGAGGAGGGTGAGCAGCAACAAGCGACAGAGGTCTGGGTCTTCGGTTCGTTTGAAGTCAAGTCGGAGGAATGGATGGTACGGTGGTAGTGCCGAGCGAAGGGCATCTATCACCGCGGAGGTCGAAACATTCAGCAGACCTTGACACTCGGAGCAGATAGGCGCCAAGTCATCCAAGAGCTCCGGTTGTTGCTTGAAAAGAATCAGACAGAGGTCTGAGTAAGAACGAGCAGTTTTCTTTGGATTGTTGGTGCTTCTGCAGGTTACGTCGGCCATGAAGCCCAAATCCTCCGCGAGTATATACAGACAGGCTGCGAAGAGGAAGGGACGGCGTTGTAAAGGTAGCCCTAGCAGAGTGCCTGCAGCAGCGGGATTCAAGAGGTCTTGCACGTCGCGCAGGCAATCAGCCTCCCTATTCCGGTAGAGCGAGGCAGTTCTCAGAAATTTATATACACTACCAGCCACCTGGCTCCTTGATGACGGGAAGGCAACCCAGCCCTTGGGAGGCACCCATGTGATGTCTGGCCCCCCACTGTTGAGACACGCGCATGTTAAGCAGAGAATTACCGCACTACGAGCCGGGGCCGACTGCAGCAGATCGACGATCGCCTTCTCATCTGGATGGTGACTGTAGGTAAGCAAAAGGCGAAGGACGGCTTGATCGTACAACTCCCAGCACGAGTGAAGTGCTAGTGCTTGCGCCAAGAGCAAGAGATCGTTGTAGCCGAACGAGTTCCAGCTCTCACAAGCAGTCGCAAGCAGTTTGGAGGTCAAGGGATGGCACATAGTCGCGCTACGTCGGATAACAGAGTGGATCGGTTGAATGGCTGCCGAGACTCCTAGGTGGCTACCCAGTACTGACCACGCCAGGCTTTCTCCGCTTTGGAAGCCCGCCAAAAGCAGGTGTTCCATCTGCAGACAGTCCTCCGGACAGACATGTGGTCCGACACGCCTTAGAGTCTCAGAGGGGAACACGGCCAAGCAGAGTTCCAGGAGCGAGGGGAGAAGCAGGCTAAGCAAGGCTCCAGACGTCTGGGCCAGCAGAGCGCGCAGTCCGTCAGCCAGCTGAGTGGCTTCATAAGGGGAGAAGTCCAGGTTATCAAGAGAGTCCACAAGGTACAGCAAGCGGACGGAGTCCATAGACACCTTCATGCTCATAAAGTTCCGAACGAAGTCAGAGGGAGTCGTAACTCCACGGGCCAGGGCGCTCAATTCTTTCTGCACGGACCCGTGGCCAGTTTTTACGCTTTGTAGGTAGGTCGTAACGAAGTGTACCTTGGAGATCCGCTCACGGCCTTCGATGGCAACATTTACGCACATCGCTATGACAGCGATGTCACACCTGCAGAGCATGAATGAATGATCTAAGGCCTCAGCTTACCTCGGAAGTTGGAGGCACATGCGATGTTCACAAAACCTCAAACTGCCATTGCAACCACGAATAAGACATAGCACAGCCTGTATGTCCTCCGCCAGCTGCGAGTTAACAGGTTCCCTCCAATTCGGAAGGCGATCGACAACCATTCCGTAGGCCACCAGCAGGCAGTTCTTGCACTGATACCTGTACTGCTCAAGCGTCCTGCCGGCAAATGACGCTCGGTATGGAACCAGAGTCATTACGGCCAGTAACCCAACCACATGCAGCAGTTCATCGTCCGTCAAGGGCCTCTGCAGCATAAACCGCAGCAAGTTTAGCGTTCGGGCATCCGCTGGGGCCGAGTGCCACCTCGCAATGCTGGCTGTGAGGTCTCGGAACAACTGTGCCACGCCATTCATTGCACTCCAGTTTTAAGCAGCAAAATTGGCAGTTGAATGTCAGTTGATGTGGCGAGTGAACCGTAGAACGACCGAGGCAACGGTCAACAGTCGCCCAGGTCCACTAGAGAACGCCGTCGCAGCGAGATACGACGTGATTGAATTCCTAAAAAGCGCTGTGAATGCCCCAGGTATCTGTATCTGAGGCCTTGTCCACGATCGCACAGTGTCTGTCAGGGGAGAATCGCAACCCAACAGATATTCCTCAGCTGATGAAGTGCTTTGCTTATGGCGCGAAGGAGCTTAAGCTGCTAGAAAGGCTAATCAGCACAGTGGGGTTGAGTGGTAATAAAATCCAGAAGCCTCTATCACCCATGTCCTTAGCAGGCATTGCAGACGAAAGTGACACGCCAGTCACTTTGAGGGCCCTTGATGGTGGGCGGACGCTGGCTATCGTTCTGGCTAGACAGAAAGCCGAGGCTGAGGGCGTGCCAGAGCGACCTGCGTCCCCTAACGAAGTATTTCGCGGCATCCCGACGGGGCTATTGGAGGAGCTGGATAGAACTGAACTTCCAGCTTGGTTGGACCAGTGGCTTCTTCCAAAATTAAATGAGCCTGCGACCGAATATCTACCTCCGGCTGGGAGGCGAAACGCTCCAGCCATAGGAATTCGGGAGGTTGTCAGCTACAGGCATGGTGTAATGAAACGCCGGAAGGGAAGTCCACCTGATGATGTGCTCACCGAAAGGTCGATACTGCAGCAGGATTTCATCACAACAGGGAGAGCGCTAGGCATCCCCCATAGCGCTCTGCTGACTGTGTTGTCTCAGTCGAGGAGTACGAGCGGCAAGCTGTCACCCTGCAGTCACAGGGAAACCACGGAAAGGGAACCCGAGTCGAATGCCTCCAGTTTACCCTCGCAGCCTCTCCCTTTCATGCGGGCTCCCGTCACTACGTCTCAAAAGTTGAGTCAACTGAAGCGCAAGAGTCAGTGGCACGCCTACATCTGGTTCTCGTCTTGTCGGCGGCCAGAGCTACTTAGGTGCGGCGTGTCTAACAGACGCATCCAGACCATCGCAGGTCAGGAGTGGGTTGAGTTGCAGGTGGATGAGGGGAAAATGGCGGTCTTCCTGGACACTGCGCTGGACTTCTTAGAGAGATGGCCGTGTCCAGCGACTGTGAAGACTGTGGAGTCATCGACGAAGTCAGCACAGGCGAAACTTGCTCGCGCTGAATACAAGCAGTACTTCGGAAACATAATGAGGACTCCGTACAATTACTGCTCATCCAACGGTATCCTGCAGTTCGCAGAGGAGAACCCCGATGATGCTGTGCTGACCGTTCCGAATCTCGACAATGTGACACCTCTTACGCGCAGAGAGAGCCGACGGATAGAGCTGCCGAAGCTGCTGCATCCTGACTCCCTACGGCCTCAAGCGAAGCCAACTACGCCTTACGGGCTGTTGCCCCACTACTGCGCGTTGACCCTTGCGGGACTTCCACAGGAGAACGCACTGGTGAAGGAATTGCTGTGGGTCAAGGGGCCCTATCTGATGCAGGCGCGTGGCGTCGTACCTGACAGAAGGAATGCCATACTGGTTAATCGAGGGGGACGGATGGGACTTTATCTCGCTACCGTTCATTTGGGACGAGGAGATGGTTAGACTGGAGGTCACGATGGGTGGAGATGTCCCGAAGACGGAGCCACATCAGTCTGTTCTGGTAGCGGTTGACGTCGCTGGGGACGTTGTCTGGCGGCATGGGAAGATTGAAATGTCTAATGAGGATACCTCGATTGGCATTGTAGCTGATACGGGAGAAATCACGCTGAATCCTGGCAACGAACTACCATCGTGGTTGCCAGTGGGTGCACCTCAGGAAGGCGCTTGGCGCGCTCTACCAGACCCGTCTTTGGTGGAAACGGAAATCATAGGCCCAGGATCAGTTGTTGTGTTCGAAATGCAGAAGGGTCTATTGGCTGAAGGACTGGTTGTTGACTCTGACGGCTACCAGCTTCATATGCAGTCCATGGAGACAAACGACAAAATGTTCACAGACAAGTCACACCTGGTTGGAGTGCTCGACTGCCACGTCGACAAGCGTTCCGAATCATGGGTACTGCAGCTGCCCCAGAAGCCTCCCAAGAGCCTGCCAAACAGCTTAGCAGCTTCTCTGCTGAGCATGACAGGTACCAAGGTAGTGATGCTAGTCAGTCGCAAGACGGACCTTGTGCAAGCCCGACAGGAGCGGGTTTGGGAGTCGGGGCAGCCTATACTGAGCTTGCTCTGCCCTCCAGAAGCAGACGAACCAAGCTTCAAACGACGCAAGGTCGCGGATTCCTTTTCCGACAGCGCAACGCCGCTGAAAGAGGAGCACGACAACTCGACACCAGTGAAGGAGGAGCGGCCTGCAGACGAGATCCCCAAACGAATCACCCATAGTATCTCGCGGAATGCACATAAGGCTCTGAGTCAGGATGGTATGAGGCTCTGATTTTTTTTTCTGCAGGTGTCATGCCTGTGACGCATGTTCTATTTATCCGGTTCCGAAAATACTTCTCTAAGTTACGAGTCTTTCTTGAATGTAGATCCTCCAATCATTCGTCACAAGATTGCATTCATCAACGTCTGACAAGCAAAAGCCCCTCCCTTCGCGCTGCCGCCTTAGCCTTGTAGGATCGGTGCATGTGCATGCAGCCACCTATCAGAGCCAGGATAATGACGGTTACAAACAGAGACACCATCACTTGGGACTGAACAGATACGTCAGGACCATCAGTGCTAGTTGGGGGAATCAACGTTGTAGTGACGTTGACCCATGCTTGGGACAGCAGCTTTTTTGCTGCGTCCTGGTGCTCCGACACAGTCGATGCATAACTTACCATATCCTTCAGACCACCAGTACCCACGACGCTGACCATGACAGGCAGAAATTGAGGCCCAGCTTGTTTATTCAACCGCATCTACCGTTAAAGATGTGTTTTGAGACGCTTGCGGTAGATTTGGCAACGTCACGTATTTCAGTAGATATGTACGCATCGCCCGCTGCCACCTTAGAATGATCCGACGTAATAGGCGATAGGACTATGTATGGCACGGCGTGTAGGCCTTGTGCGATTGTACGCTTTTACTGCAAGGGCAATCAGCAACATGCCGAGTACAGCCAATATGAGGCCAACGATCGTATATGCCGCAATGGGTTCAATTACAGGAGCGGGTGCAGTAGAGGTGTGGGGAGCAGCGGAAGTGGATGGCGTGGCGCCGCCAGTGACATTGGCGACAAGAGATGAAATTCGGGAACTAATGCGACCTTCGCTTTTCAGCAGGCCCTGTAGACCGGACGAACTCATGCTTGCCACGAGTGGCGCCCACTTGCCTTTCGGGGCCCCACGTCTGCTAATTCGCATCTTCAATTGGATATATTGTTTGTTATTGCGACTCAGATACAGCAGAGATAGGGCCTTCCTCTTTGATGGTGATGTCAAATGCTCCTCACGCGGTCCAGCCGCAGTCTGCAAAGTTTGATGATTTTGAGGCCACTCGGCGCATCTCAAATCGACAGGGCTTCGTACCCAAAAGCACCTCAAGGTTATTGCGTGCACTGCATGATGCGTACCCAAGCACCTCAAGGTTATTGCGTGGACTGCATGATGCGTACCCAAGCACCTCAAGGATATTGCGTGCACTGCATGATGCGTACCCAAGCACCTCACGGTTATTGCGTGCACTGCATGATGCGTACCCAAGCACCTCAAGGTTTGGTTGGTTCAGCGACAAATCGGCAAATGCCATGGCGGTGCTTTCTCAGCCTCCTGGCACTGGGGCTCCTTCCTGTGGCCTCAGAGACCGATGACGTTACTTCATGGATAGAGTCAGATGTAACATGGTTGGGCATCCTGCTGGTTTTGCTGCAGGGCCATTCCGTGTGCGCTCCTTACGCGGCAGAACTTGACATCGGGTCAGCTACGAATAAATTAAAGTGGAATATTCAGGTACGAACGATAAAAGGAAAATCGATTATCAATTTTTATTAATTAATTTTACGCTATTTCCTGCAGACGGGGTCCTTAATTCACGGTCCGTCGCTTCTCCATTCTACCCTGACACTCCTGCGCTCTGCGCCGTTCAGAGCGAGCAGCGCTCTTAGTCTTCTCGCCCAAGAGCCCCTCTCAGCCTTGGTTATGGAGAACCCGCCGCGAATGCCACCCACGTCGTACCTTTTGGAGTCGCTGCACGCGCTGGAGGAGGACGGCAGCCCTGTAGAGTGCCAGGCGGTGGTAGGGCAATGTGACTCGCATTTATTGGGCTGTCCGAAAAGAACGTGCTTTCCATACTGTTTTCCAGCTTTTGTGCTCTCTGGCCAAGTTCAATCACCTGGAATACCGAATGCTTCGATCGAAGGACGACCCTTCGTTTCGCATCACTGACGTGGAAGACGATAAACTGGACGACTTCGTAACTCTCCGCAACATGTCCCGCTTCGCGAAATTCCCGGTGGTGAACTTCCAGGTGATCCGGTACGACCCGCTGGCCGAGGATTTGCCGGCTGTCCAACGTGTGGGCGTGCGGCCCGCTCCGCAGCCGTACTATAACCTCCGTGACGCTGGCGTCAACTTCGAGAAGGCCCTGACTCCCATACGCAAGGGAAGGGCCCTGGTAGTGGACTTGCTGGGATACGGAGGCGAAGGAGATGTGTGGACGGTGTGTTATCCAGGCGACAACGGAATCGAATTTAAGGCGCTGAAAACATACAGTAGAAATCGGAAGAAATACAAGAGTAGAAGGACGTAAGTAACGTCAATTCTTTCCAGAAGGACATAATTAATAATGTTTATTATTATTATTTCCAGATTAGAAATGAAGAACTGGAAAGCGTTTTGGGAGACAATTCGTTGGACCGACATTCTCGATAAGCATCGCTTTATGGTTCCTGATGAGATCTGGCATATAGGGACACAGTCTACCACTAACAGCCGACTGTCGTTGCCGTACGCTACTCTGATGCCGATCATGCTGGCCTCTCTTGACAATCTTGTACGACATTACTTCTATTCTTTTTGACTAATCTTTCAGCAGGTCACAGACGCGCCCTGCCTGTCCGAGCGTTTCCTCGCTCGCCTTTCCTTTAAGATTCTATTATCTCTGCAGGACATTTTCGAATTCGATTTGGTATGGTATGACCTGAAAACCAGGAACATACTGTTGAAGAAATCCGAAAATCCACAAGGAAAGTCACGAAATGAACACTATATATTGGTTTCCTCCATATTTATTATTTCGTTACTCATCGGCGCTCCAGTCGGCCCCCACCTCCCATGCTCGTATGACTGGTTGGATTTTGTGGTCACTGACTTGGGCTTCATCTACGAGGAAGGGTGGAATATGGGTTTGCCCGGCCCAGGTTCAACCAACTACCGCCCCCCTGAGGTTGTGCTGGGAACAGGATGTGAGGAGTATTCACCAACTTTCAGCGATTGTTGTCTAATTATTTCTCAGCTGTTCCTGCTCAATCTAAGTCAATGCTTTTCCCGTTCGGAGTGACCTTGTACTTTGCGGCCTTCAAGAAGTGGGTTTCATCATAATTGTTCCTTCAGTTCATCGTTTTCAGAGTCCCCTTCAAAGAGGTCCAGTTTCAGGAGCTGAAGGATCAACATTTTCCGAAATCTCCGCCTGTGGATTTCCAGGATTCGGATGTTCAGTGGTCCGCAGAATTCCAGTGGGTATCATTGTTAAACCTGCATAATTTTACAGTGATCTTCTGCGACGAGTTCTGGATTTCGACCCGGAAAGGCGTCCAACAGTTCTGGAAGCTCTCCTTCATCCTTTCCATCTTCGGTGAGTACCGCAAACGCCGCTGACACAGCTTCGCCAGGTCCCTTGTCTACGAGTTCCTCGAAACCAGTGGTGACAGACGACTGGTTTGACCACTGTGCAGTGATGGCTAGCAGCTGACGACGAACGTTTGCTCGATCTGTCAGGTATTGAAGGTTAGGCGTTTTTGATCTGGATGCCACGGCGCCAAAGTGGAACTTCAGACCCACGTGAACCCCTGAGACGTATGATTGAAGTGAATGGACCAGAGTAATGGTAGAAAAGGCACCTACCTGAGTGATGAACCAATTGAGTTTCAGGCTGGCGTTGAGTCCTGGCTCTCTTGTTGCGTGGTTGGCACACGTCGACTGTCACCTTTTTCCGGTCAAGCAGCGTCTCCAGCGCCCACGGATCTGTGGAAGCTGCCTCTGTCATTCCCGCTTCTATGACGGGTTTGAGATCCATGTTGTGCGGTAAAAATGCCTGGACCACTTTCGATAGTCGGCAGCATACTCGGATAACATGGCTCAGGTCCACACTCATTGAGGATGGGCTCTGCAGTGGACCGTAGCGCCTATAGTGGCTGCCCCATGGCGGACTAAGATACGCCCAATCGAATCGGACTTCCTTCCGAAAGCAGCGTGCGAGAAGGTGTGCGTCCCCCCGGATGAAGTCTGTACGGTGAAAAACACCGTATACGCGAGCGTTCACGGAAGCTGGTAAGGATGAAGGAGGCTTGGTGAATGAAAAAAAGGAATGGAACGCAACCCACCATCGCGGATCGTTTTTTGACTGGATTCAACTCCGATGACGTAGCCTTTCTGGGCCATGGATATGCTGTTGCCCCCCACACCAGAGAAGGCGTCCAGACACAGAGAGTCTTGTGGAATTAGGCTGGCGTCTTCCACGGCGATAGCTTCAGGCGTGATGCTGGAGGCGATTTTCTCAGAAAATACGCACCCGTGGTCCGCCTTTGAGAATATCCAGTGACGGCGGAGGAACCATCGACGCGCCCTGAGGGGGAGTAAGTTAGTCTATGTACGTTAGACTCACTTGTCCTGTTTCGCCGATGCACTGAAGTTATACTCGTCGTAGACCCGCTGCTGGACTGACAAGGGCCCCTCGTAAAAGGCTGTCTCCGTTGGCGCCACGGCTGCCGTCGCGGCTCGGGCCATGAAGCCATTGGATTCGGTCGGGTAGTCGAACCTGTCTGGTTCCACGGCGGGGAGCGGTTCGCCGCTGTTCTTTGGGGACAGCAGTCGCTGCGGGGTGTAGGTGTCGAAGCCCATACCAATTCACGAATTCTGACGGTTCGTGCTGTGTGCAGTGTAGGTCTGTGACGTCTGGCGTTGTGTACGTCATCTATATCATGTATGTCATGTCTGGTGTAACGCGGTGTTTACATCGATTATTTTCTCAATTTCCTATGCACATCCCGGATAACTTGAACGTCCTTTCACGGACAGAGGTCAATCGCAGTCTGAAGGACGACTTGCCTCCCTATGGTCTTGGACTGGACACCCGACATCCCTTGGATGACCCCTTGAGATTGCAGAAAGCCGAAGCAGTCAAGATGCAGATGCTGGGAGCCGTTCATGGCCTGCATGCTCCTCTGCGTAAGTGGTGTGTATTGTTCTGTCTTCATTGTGTTGCAGGTTTGCTTCATGAGCGCTCGGGACCTGCCAGGGCTAGACGTCTACCAGGAGGGCCAGCGTCGAGCCTTTTGAGCTTGGATGTGGTCATGGGTCGCAATGAAGAGATCGATTTTGAAGATTACCTCAACGTGGAGATGCCAACGTCAAAGGTTCAAGATATCCATCGAGAAATCGAGAAACGTTTTGGTTAGTCTGCCCTATGATAGGCAAAAAGGAGATGTCGTGTGCCTTGCAAGTGCGCACAGATTTACTGTAGTCGGATTGACGATCACAGGACAACAAAGTCAGATTACACACTGTAGCACACCGCTCAGAACTCATGCCTTCCAACTACGTCGGCCCATGTTGGGCTCTGATTTTGCCGATGCAAGGCTTCGAAAACTTCTGGGGGGCAGCGTTCACTTTCTCGAAATGCTCCCATCAGATTAACACTCCTCTCGATGCCAGAGGTCAGATGCAGTGATGCGGTGATACAATTGTAGATGTCAAGAAATGATCGTTCTGCGACTGGTGACGGGGTGTGGGGGAGGGTGCTGGGAGTGGATGGGTGCTTGTAATCAGACTCTGACGGGACGATCCACAATTCGGCCTCTTTTTGTATCATCACGTTTGCTATTTTTTCGGAATTCGTCAAAACCCCACGTCGAAAACTACACAACGATTTCTCCTCTCCTGCGAAGTGCATCCGCATTAAGCTTCTCACTGCCATCGCCGCCAACGTGAAGGACCTCCCCAAGGCTCTTTAAGGTCCCTAGAATCACGTAGGCGAACACGTAGGACAGACTTCTAAGCGCCACGAAGATAGTAAGAGCAACACCAATGACGCGTTTCACTGAGGGTATATCTGCGGGGAGGTACACGTCAAAGATGAAGGATCTCTCGTTTAATCTTTCTCGGTCGGACTCCTTCAAACGCACGATGAGGACGATTTGTAAAACTAGAATGAGAACATCCAACAGAAACATCCACACTAGGTAGACCTTGTAGATGAGGCGGCACAGATGCAATGAATCGCGCGTACCAACGTGGAGAGCAACCAGGCCAAACACAGCAAAAGCAGCGGAGACACCTGCGCTCGCCCAGACTGGGGCTGACATATGCGAGGCCAAAGGTACACCGGCGAGAAATACGAACCCCGAGACAAATGTTGCCGCGAAGAAGAATACCAACCCGGGGACCAGGGCACAAGGACAGACCCCACAGCACCGTCCATAACTGGGGCTGCTCCTAGGCATTATGACAAGAAATATGGAATAGATTGCAAAGATACGTGTCTCTCTGGCCGAGACTTATGGTGTCAGTGTGAAACTCCCGCCTTTGGCAGAAAGTAGACGCCCGCGGGACTGTAGGTTACGCCACTTGTCCCGGAGCTGCAATTGGTTTCTTGGCGGGAAGTATTGGTCAGCCCTCCAACGCTGCGTTCCACACCCCTCAAAGCATCACAGTTTCTATAAGCGACCACTTGGCACCCAACTCATTGACAAGGCTAACGAAGTACCTTTCCTCGTTCTCACCCCAGCGGGTGCGTCTAGGTACCAACCTTACATCAGTCATTTTATTAATTTCAGAGGCGCTTCATGTGTGGCATACAAGATCGTGCAATCAGTCTGAAGGAAAGCGCCAAGAACGCTGCATGTGAGAGCCTAGGGTGGCCCCAAGTAGACAGTGCAAGGTGTGTATTCCGGTTTTGCGGGGCGCTTCGACCAGCGTTGTTGTCCATGGCTGACTCCCGCCTCCAGTTAGCGCGCCTACGTTGGATGTCAGACGAGTTTGACAGCGAGATTCTCCTCAATCGCCTTCACACACGTGTGGCCACACGACTACACAGAGTGTGCTACAAACATGGCGGCATCTTTACCAAATGCGGGCAGTATCTGGGGCACCAGGGAGTGCTGTTGCCACCTGCGTATGAACAGATCCTCAGTCCTCTGGTTGATTGGTAGGTGACTTTCTTGTACATCGCATTTCATCGTCGTTTCACATTTTTCCGTGCAAGGCCAACTCGGTTTAAACACATCACCCACGTAATGGAGAGGTCTTTCGGACAGCCTGTGGCCAAGTTGTTCAGATACATTGATCCTGTACCTTTAGCGACAGGAAGCATCGCACAGGTGCATAGAGCCACCCTATCTGATGGGGTAGGCCATGCGCATGTGGAAACAGTATATTATGTTTCAATATTGAAAGCAAACCTTTGCAGCGCGAGGCGGCCGTGAAGGTTCAGCACCCAAACGTCGAAAAGGAAATGGTCGCCGATTTATTGGCAATAAGAATAATTAATTATTTCCTGCGGAAAATCCTTCCAGACTACGACCTCAGTCCCTACATCGAGGCTATCACACGCAATCTTCCGCTTGAAACTGATTTTCGAGCTGAAAGGCAAAACGGAGAGCGAATGCAGCGACTGCTGGACCTGGTTCCCCTTCGGGGTTCCGGCGTCCGCCTGCGGATTCCCAGTCTGGTGCCGGAGCTCTGCGCTCGGAAGGTGTTGACTATGGAGTACATCTCGGGGCTGTCAAATGCCCAAAGCAGTCCTGAAGCAGCGAACCTTTTTTCCGATTTCGTGGCTTCGTCTTTGTTCGTACATGGGCTGTTACATGCCGATCTGCACGGGGGGAACGTCGCGGTCAGGTCTATTGAAGCATCCACAGGTGAGGACGGGTCTTCGCTGAAGCGCTAGTGTATGTTGAAATTAGATCCTCAATACGCCACTCTCTCGTAATATCTTCAATGTCTTTATTTCGTATTCCCAGGCTTGGAAGTGGTTGTAATGGACCACGGAATGTACCACCAGATATCGGAGAACACTCGCCGGAGTCTTTGTGACCTGTACCTATCCATTGGCGCCAACGACCCAGAGTTGGGCACGAGGGCTTGTGTAAGGCTTGGGTTCGCAGCCCCGAGCGCCGCCTACAAGGCCATTTCGGATTTGACGTTGGAGTCTGTAAATCTCGGCGGCATTGCCAATTTCGGGTCGAAGATGAAGGATTTGCGGTTGCAACCCGGTCATAGAGGAGCCAGTGACTTGATTTTCGTGATGCGAGTCCTCAACTTGAGTCAGACCCAACACTCCAAGCTGCTAGGATCGCCTGAGAGACGCCTTCGTACCCACATTCGCCGTTGCATTGAAGGCAACAATGTTCCATCTCTGGAAAATCCGAATCTCACAAGCAGCGAGGTGTACTACTCAAGCACCGGCTTATTACGCCTTCGTCGGCTGGCGACGAGCTATGTCCTCGTTCCTTGGCAAGACTTGTGTGCACAGGCTCGGCTTACGATGTTCCAGAATGGCTACGGATGCCTCTCCTGGCTGTGTGCTTCTTGAAAGAACCTGAGGACGGCCTCATTTACCGTGAACACAACATAAAAATCCGAGCGACGCAGTACCCAGTCCACAAAGGCAGGACGTTAATCAGCACGACGACGTGTCGAAACCAGCGGCTTATATGCCGAGAGTTGCACTTCACTAGGGCGCCCCAGAGCGCAACCACGACTCCTGCCTCCATGGCCACCAACGTCCAGTCAGCGGGGTTAGCCAGCGAGTCTGTACCACAATCAAGTGCCAGCCGACTGAGGAAAAACGCCAAGGTCAGGCTTAACATCTTGGTATCTATCAGAGGTGGACGGGCGTTTGTTGCCGGACGAAGACGTGACGAAGTGGACCGCCTGAGATCTCTGACCAAGGT
Organism: Porospora cf. gigantea B; assembly: GCF_019968985.1. Taxonomy (NCBI): domain Eukaryota; phylum Apicomplexa; class Conoidasida; order Eugregarinorida; family Porosporidae; genus Porospora; species Porospora cf. gigantea B. The sequence continues at coordinate 599 of NW_027178669.1, read as the reverse complement.
TTTATGCTTGTTGGGGATTACTTTCGTATCTAGCTTGGGCATCAAGCGTTCTTCTGTCGTCATTGGAAGAAGCAGGCATGACCACGTGACAGGAGTGCCTTCCGTTGTGAGACGCAACAACATCGAATTCGTGATTAATGCACCCGTATACCAACCGAAGGTAGGTGTTCCTTGTCTTTTGTACCATGTAGATGTCAGGTCCCCAGTTCCATTCCCACCTCGCGGGAGTCCAAGCTCGCAGACCTGCTTTCGAGGGACGTTGTAAGTAAAACGGAGCTTCAACGTTTGGCTTGGCGGGGATGCACTCCAGGAATGAGGCCCCTGTGTTGGCAGCTGTTGTTGAACTGTCTTCCGCTGGATAAGCGGTCAAGGCCTTCGTGTCGAGTCGCGCTTCGCACGGACTACTGGCGATTGGTGGATCTGCACTACGCGCAACTGGTATCGAACCTTCAGTCAAAAGAGAGATCGCAAGATACTCTCCGTTTGGCTAGAGTTAACACACCTCTGGATGTCTCACTGGCCAATGAGGAATGCGTGGAGAACCAAGAGGTGAGGGATGGCCTCCCAGCCTGTCCATTATACTTCCAGGTCCTTTCTTC
>NW_027178668.1:0-1001 GCF_019968985.1 Porospora cf. gigantea B | reverse complement strand
GTTTTCAACAAACCTGGGACATGCTTGAAGAACATGTCACTAGGGTGCTGAACGAAAGCTGGGTGCCCCACCTTAAGCCTGCCGAGAAGCAAAGACTGGTGAACGATATTACCGGCAGCCTGCCAGCGTGGGAGGAATTGATGAAAGACCCTCTGCGGAAAGGTCATGCGCTCTCCATGGTAGAAGTAGTAATGACATTTCTCATGGCATGGCCAGCAGATGAGATGCCACTGGTAACCCTAAGGGTTAGTGACTCTCAAAAGGCGGCGCAGCGACTTTTAAAGGGACACCCGGCGTTGTTTGAAATAATTCCAGCATTGAGGCGTAAGACTCCACTGATGACTGCGCTGATAGACGTAGTTCGTCGGCACGACAGCGCGTTTCACTCTTTCGTTTCTAACGTTAAGATTTATGGACAGGGCATCAACGAACCCCTTTCAGCCTATCTACTCAGATGCTGTCAGCTGTTGTTTGGCATCGACTTCTTTTTTGGAATCAAGTATCCAGACGAAGCTGTCACAAAGATGTTAATCAATGGTCTATGGGGTCATCAAGACAAGAGATACATGGAACGCAAGGAGGTGGAGTTCGGATGTGACCTGGAGACTGTCTTCCGCTACCTAAATCTGCTCGGCTCGCGCGGTTACTGCAGGGTTACGCAAATGGAAGGTTACAATGAGACAAGTCTTAAGGCTGTGGGTGGCGTTGCCCCAGGACCGAAGAACAAACGCAAATGTCCGTGGTGCGATGGCAAGTACGCACATAAGCGAGATCAGTGCCCAGAAGTGATCTGCCACGAGTGCAAGCAGAAGGGTCACACGAGACGAATCTGTCCATCACAAAAGCGTGGGGATAATGAGAAGAAGGTCGCCGCAGTCACCGGAGACCACAGGACTGGATACTACGCACCTCTAGTCATCGAAGATGTAAACCTGATCGGGCAGATTGATCTTGGGGCGTACAGGACCATTTTGAATTATGACTATGCAAGACAATGGGGA
>NW_027178667.1:0-1003 GCF_019968985.1 Porospora cf. gigantea B | reverse complement strand
GCCTATCTAGCTTCCTCCGGCATGTGAACCAAGAAGAGGTTCCCTTCCCGGAGGCGTTAGATGCCGCACTCTTCTCGTACCGCGCGACTCTGCATGGAACGACACAGGAAAGTCCCTTTTTCCTGACCATTGGCCTAGACCCCTCAGTGGGACTAGAAAGCGACTGGCGCCAACGGCAGGCCCCCGATGGGACCACAGAACGCCTGCGTCTCCTCCAGCAGGCCCGGACAGAAGTGCGGAGCCGAGTCCAACAAGTGCGAGAGCGGGACCTGGCCAGGAAGAACCTGCGCTCTCGCACCCCTCTGACCTTCGAAGCCGGCCAGTTGGTCCTCCTACGGGCCACGACCCTGGTCCGGAAACACCCCAAGGCCTCTCCGAAATGGACCATGCCGTATCGGGTAATCAAGGTCTCCCAGAACGAAAGATCCGCCTCCGTTCGCTCCCTCATCTCTGGGGAAAAGAGAGAGGTCCATCTACAGGACGTCGTGTTCGTCCGCCCTCCGGTTTGCCCCAGTCAACAGGACGAATGGACAGAATGGCTCAGGAAGGATCCAGCCACTCGTTCGCTACCTCCGGAAGACTTCGAGGCCCTCGCCAAGGGTTTTCGAGAGGAAATGTCCTCCACCTCTCCGTCCGATGAACGGAAGAGACGAGCTGCGCTCACCAACAAGCCGATCAAGAAGAAAACTCCCCACAGTCTGGTCTGAAGGGGGGAGTTGGTCGGTAGAGAGCGACCAACTTTGGTTCGTTTTCTCTTAAGACCCCACACCCCTCACTCATACTATGCATTATGTGTTGGTTTTTATAACTCATCTTCACGGCTCTGACTTTAACATCACTCACGTCATGTTTAACACGTCTACTACGCACTTCGACCTCCTGGCCCTCCTCATCACAGGACTGACCTTGGAAGTCGTACTCCGCGTAGCACCCGCGCTCCGGTTTGCATACCGCAACCCACTGCTGTGCTTGGCGCGGGTGGCCATCCTTTGGGGCCTTCTGG
>NW_027178666.1:0-1004 GCF_019968985.1 Porospora cf. gigantea B | reverse complement strand
TTGCGGACAACTTGGCGGCTTTTATTCAGGAGCATCCGAATGGCCTGGCTTCCGCGCCAGTCCCAGACGACCCTGAGTTGGCCGACTTCCTCGACGGACTCAGGGGAGCTGGGCTCGAGCTACCTTGCTGGCTCAGACAACGACGGATCGTTGTCCTGGAGGACACGCTGGCGTCAGGAAAGACCACCCTCTCCAGGAAACTGACATCTTCAGACTCAGGGAAACCCTGTGCCTTAGTGGAAGAGTGGTTAGACGTCTGCAGCTACCTTGGTTGGGATGCAGGCGAGGTTCTGGCTCTACCGTTTCGAGTCAGGGAGAATCTGATTATGGGTCTGACCATAGCAGGCGCCGACAGACTACGTCGGAGACAACCAGAGGCACCAGAGATAGTCTCCGATCGCAGCCTGTTAGCGACGATCTTCCAATGGGGACACGAAGATTCAGTACAGACAGCCCGCTGGTTCCTGGGCGTCCCCCCGTTGTCCCTGTACGACCCGCAGCTGACGACCTTCATCGTTGCGGACTTCCCGGTTGAGACCACCCGAGAGCATATCCGACGCCGGCAGCGTCGGATCGGAGAACAGCTGGAGGAAGACTTCTACTTTGGTGACAACGGGAAACGGATTCGGCAGGTCCAAGCCGGTCTGAAACGCTACGTCAAGTGGCTCCGATCCGCTTTCACAGATGTCCAAGTGGTTGCTTCCGAGGAGGAACGTCTAGAGGCCCTACGACGGCTTCAGCTACTCCCACGAGCTCCCACTAATCTCGCTGCGTCACTTACAGCAAGACTCACTGACAACAAGCATCGTCCGATCCAATGGACCCCCGAATGCACTTCGGCGGTCCAGACGGCTGTGCAACGCCTTTCGACTGCCGTGCTCTCGGTCCCCGTCGACGGAGACGAGTACCTTCTCGAAACCGATGCGTCCGGCCTGGCGGTCGGCGCAATACTCTCTGTCAAACGGGGGGAACAATGGTTCCCCGTCGCTTTCCATTCCAAATCC
>NW_027178665.1:0-1004 GCF_019968985.1 Porospora cf. gigantea B | reverse complement strand
TTGCGGACAACTTGGCGGCCTTTATCCAGGAGCATCCGAATGGCCTGGCTTCCGCGCCAGTCCCAGACGACCCTGAGTTGGCCGACTTCCTCGACGGACTCAGGGGAGCTGGGCTCGAGCTACCTTGCTGGCTCAGACAACGACGGATCGTTGTCCTGGAGGACACGCTGGCGTCAGGAAAGACCACCCTCTCCAGGAAACTGACATCTTCAGACTCAGGGAAACCCTGTGCCTTAGTGGAAGAGTGGTTAGACGTCTGCAGCTATCTTGGTTGGGATGCAGGCGAGGTTCTGGCTCTGCCGTTTCGAGTCAGGGAGAATCTGATTATGGGTCTGACCATAGCAGGCGCCGACAGACTACGTCGGAGGCAACCAGAGGCACCAGAGATAGTCTCCGATCGCAGCCTGTTAGCGACGATCTTCCAATGGGGACACGAAGATTCGGTACAGACAGCCCGCTGGTTCCTGGGCGTCCCCCCGTTGTCCCTGTACGACCCGCAGCTGACGACCTTCATCGTTGCGGACTTCCCGGTTGATACCACCCGAGAGCATATCCGACGCCGGCAGCGTCGGATCGGAGAACAGCTGGAGGAAGACTTCTACTTTGGTGACAACGGGAAACGGATTCGGCAGGTCCAAGCCGGTCTGAAACGCTACGTCAAGTGGCTCCGATCCGCTTTCACAGATGTTCAAGTGGTTGCTTCCGAGGAGGAACGTCTAGAGGCCCTACGACGGCTTCAGCTACTCCCACGAGCTCCCACTACTCTCGCTGCGTCACTTACAGCAAGACTCACTGACAACAAGCATCGTCCGATCCAATGGACCCCCGAATGCACTTCGGCGGTCCAGACGGCTGTGCAACGCCTTTCGACTGCCGTGCTCTCGGTCCCCGTCGACGGAGATGAGTATCTACTCGAGACCGATGCGTCCGGCCTGGCAGTGGGCGCAATACTCTCTGTCAAACGGGGGGAACAATGGTTCCCCGTCGCTTTCCATTCCAAATCC
>NW_027178664.1:0-1004 GCF_019968985.1 Porospora cf. gigantea B | reverse complement strand
TCAAGGATACGAACGCCTCCAACGAAACACAAACGGCTCTCCGACAACTCCTGGTCAGATACGATGGGCTCTGGAGGGGGGAGAGACGAGGCTGCGCTGCGGTTATGAGCCATCGTATCACTACCACGTCAGATAGACCGATTGTGACACGTCCGCGCTCGTTCACCCCGGCTCAACAAAGAGTTCTACAAGAAGAGCTCCGAGTGATGAAAGCGGCTGGAGTCATCGAACCTTCGAACTCCCCTCACGCAAGCGAAGTGGTTCTGGTGAAGAAGAAGACTGGAGGATGGCGAGTCTGCATAGATTATCGGAATGTTAATGACGTTACCGTACCCGATCAATACCCGCTCCCTCGGATCGCTGACCTCGTTCGAGAAGTACGGCAATCTCGCTTCTTCGTCGCCCTCGACCTCCGGGCCGGGTACTGGCAAGTTCGCATGGATCCGGAAAGCATTCCGTACACGGCATTCAGGTGTACGGGAGGTTTATATCAATTCACGGTGATGCCGTTCGGACTCCGAAACGCGCCAGCTACCTTCCAAAGGATGGTTGACTGTCTCCTAGGCGACATGAGGTACAGCGGCGTCCTGGTTTACCTAGACGACATCCTGGTTCATGGGACGTCGGAGGAAGAAACCCTCTCTAGGCTGGAAGAAGTGCTCCGACGGCTCTCTGCAGCCGGTCTTACCCTCAATCTGGGTAAGTGCACCTTCTTCCCCAAGCGGCTGCACTACCTAGGACAGGTGATAGAAGACGGACAGCTCCTACCTGACCCTGGACGTGTACTACAGCTGCAGTCTTGGAAGGTTCCTCGTACCCTAACCGAGCTCCGAAGTCTGCTGGGGCTGTTTGCATACTACCAGGATTTCATTCGTGACTACGCTGCGATAATGGCTCCACTCCATGCGCTCCTGCGCTCCCCGACCAAGACGACCAGCAAAAAGCCCGCTAGCTCAGAGCAGGTCCAAAGCCTGAGCTCCCGGCACAGAACGCGCGTCTCGGTC
>NW_027178663.1:0-6302 GCF_019968985.1 Porospora cf. gigantea B | reverse complement strand
ACGGCAACGTTCTGCTTCACGAGATGCACATTCGCCATCCCACCGCCAGCATGATTGCGAGAGCATCCGTCGCACAGGACAACATCACCGGCGATGGCACCACGAGCAACGTGCTAATCATCGGCGAGCTGCTGAAGCAGTGCCAGCGCTATGTAAAGGAGGGTGTGCATCCACGTATTTTATGCGACGGGATCGACTTGGCTCGGCAGAGGACGTGCGAAATACTGGACTCTTCGTCCCGTAAGATCGACATCACTGATCGCGAGACGCTGACTTGTGTGGCCCGGTCCTCCCTTCGTACGAAACTCGAACCTGACATGGCGGACCACCTGACTGGCATTTGCGTCGATGCCGTTAACCTAGTCCAAAGAGAGGGGGAGCCAATTGACCTGCACATGGTTGAGGTGATGCACATCAAGGAGAAGCTGATTAACGACACCGAGCTGGTGAGAGGCATGGTGATGGATCATGGAGGTCGCCATGCCGCAATGCCAAAGCGATTATCCAAGTGCCACATTCTGACCTGTAACGTGTCGTTGGAGTACGAGAAAACAGAGGTTAACTCCGGCTTCTTCTACTCGTCCGCGGACCAGAGGGACCGAATGGTCCACGCTGAGAGGAAGTTCGTTGAACAGAAGGTTCAGAAGATCTTGGATCTCAAGGAGCAGGTCTGTATGAAGGGGGAGAGCTTTGTTGTGTTGAACATGAAGGGCATCGACCCCGGCAGCCTGGACATGTTCGCAAAGAACGGCATTTTGGCTCTGCGGAGGGTGAAGCGTCGCAATATGGAACGGCTGGCTCTGTGTTGTGGCGGAGAAGCCGTCAACAGCGTCGAGGACCTGTCGCCCTCGGTGCTCGGGTTTGCGGAGAATGTATGGGAGGAGCAGCACGGTGAAGACAAATTCACTTTCTTAGACGGGGTCAGAAACCCTAAGAGCTGCTGCATCCTCATTAGAGGATCGTCCGATCATGCCATTGCACAGATTAAGGATGCAGTGCGTGATGGATTGAGAGCAGTCAACAATGCGATCTTTGACAAGACCGTTGTCTGCGGCGCAGGGGCCTTTGAGGCCTCTGCCCATGTTATCCTTCAAGAGTACGCCAGAAAGGAGGTTCAAGGCAAGAAAAAGTACGGCGTGCGTGCATTTGCCGACGCGTTGATGATAATCCCCAAGACACTGGCCCTGAACAGCGGCTTTGACATCCAGGACACCATCCTCACCCTTCTAGAGAAGCATGAGCAGGGCGACAGCGCGGCGGGCCTTGACGTGGAGACTGGCGGCACGCTGGACGCAACGGTAGAGGGCATTTACGACAACTACTGCGTTAAGCGACAGCTGTTGTCAATTGCTCCCACTCTGGCGCAGCAGCTTCTGCTAGTTGATGAAATCGTTCGCGGCGGGAAATCTATGGGGCGAGGTCAGTGACGCAGTTACTTTTGTTGAATGATCGTATCAACCACCTGGAGAGTGTCGTCAGACAGGCCTAGGACAGTTACCAGCTGTTGGTAGAGTCGAATTGCGCACGTCTTGCCTTCGTTGGCGTCTCGCATCTGGGCCATTAAGTATTCTTTGCCTCTTGTCTGAAGATAATTCAGCGCCCACTGATACTGAGTGTTCCCGACACCAACCGTATGGGTGAGAATTCTGAATGCCCCCCGAAACTCGTCCTCCCATGTGGAAGCTACCTCGACAGCCTCTCTGTTTGGGAGGACGACTCGACGGCTGCTCTTTCGACGGCTGCTCTTTCGACGGATGATCTTCGGTTGTTCGACAGAGGGCTTGCTCACCATGTCGTCTGTGACTCCAGCTGCACGGCACATGAAGACCAATTCGGCTTGATGTGAGTCGCTAGAGCAGGGCAACAGCCTGTTTGGGCAGCTGAAGACGAATGGTGCAGAACTCCTTCCCGGCCCAAACAAATAGGAAGCGGCTTGAGGCAGGAGCACAGGGTGTTTCGGCCTGAAGGTCACGTCGAAGCCTGTCTTGGGCATGTTGTCGGACACCTTTGTCGTCGGCTGGTCTGTTCGTAACCGTCCAACCACGGACTGGATCAGTTTATTAGGCGTTAGATCGCCTGCCACACGTCGGATATGGTTCCACTGGGTCGTTGCGATGGATTTTGCATTCGTTTCTGACATCGTCTCGTCAAAGAACAGAGGGTTCAACACCGGCACAGTGCTTGCTGCTTTGCCTTTCACCTCAGCAATCATGCGGAGTTCAGTGAGGACCACACCCTGGTCAGTCTGCTCTACCGCGCAGACGTCGAGCAAAGATCCGATGTTTTTAACCTTATTGGGATTTAGGATGTGCGCCTGCCGTTCTTCATCCCACAATAGCGGCGATACCATCCTCAGTATTTCTTTGTAGTGCATGGTGGCCTGCAACGGAATCTGCGCCGTCGGTTGGCCGTTGCACTCCGAACAGTATGTGGCTTTATAGGTCACGGTACTGAAGTTCTCTGAGTCGCTTCTGTGGAACTTTTTGCAGCCCCGCTGCTGACAGTCAGCGCTCAAACTGACTGTTAGCAGAATGACCCACGCATTCAGCCTCATTGCGAATTGTGCACATCACAGATTCCGCCGTTCATGAGCAATTGTCCACGCGTTTATTAAAGATCCACATGTTGGTGTCGCTATAGAGCGAGTCCTGCTGCAAGTCGCCGCTCTGTGGGAATATGACCACAGGAAGTCGCCAGCGGATTGGCAGCGTCTTCCTCTCGGCCAAGGAAAGGGACCAGCCTCTTTCGGCTGGGGCGAGCCCTTGTACTACCTCCAAGGGAGGTGGTATCGGAACTAACCTTGCTGGCTTCTTCTCGTTGTCAGCCTCCACGACGTGAAACGTTAAGTACAGGTTGTAAGCCACAAACAGTTGCTTGGATATGATGGATGGAGAGATATGCGCTGGCATCTCTAGGGAAAGAACCTTGGACTTGTGGTTGAGCACGACAGCAGGAGTGCCCCACTGATACACGGTCGAGGTTTGAGGCTTCGAGTTGTGCAAGCCGAACGGTAGCGGATAGACCGTGCGCTCCAGCAGGGCCTCGATCTCCAAAGTTGCCGCTGTGGCGTCGGTGAAGTCGAAGAGTAACTGCTGAATGGCGCTACCTTGCGGCCTACGTCAATGGAAGATCCACGGGGAACCAGGCACCCAGACGCGCCGATATCGGCGACTTGGCGCTGCTGCTCAGGCGCCAAATGCAAGACGGGTGAGCGAAGAAATAGTTTGGCCAGATGCAAGTCGTCCATGGTGATACGGTAGGTGTCTGGTGTCAGCCTCCCAAATAGCTCACGCAGTCTAGGGAGTTCTGTTTCCACCACCTCCTCCACCTCAAAATCCGTCTCGGAGCCAACATCAGGCAACAGGTCCTTCAGGGCCTGTTGAGCCAGGGTCACCGCCTCTGCTGAGACGAGGCTGAAGCCCTTAGGATTGTTAAGCAGCGTGGATAGCTCTTTGCGAATACCCAACGGCGGCGCCTCTAATGGATTTACTACGCGTGGTTCGAAGTCGAAAACTGGGTAGCCTCTCCGTCTGGCCACAGCCAAGGCACTGCCTTCCGGGTGCAAAAGGGCCGAGGAAAGCTGCACCACGGCAGGAGCTTCCGCCATAGAGTCGCACGGCGCGAACTCCGCGGGACGCGAGGGGCTGGAGATGGTGACATGCTCGCGCAGGTTCCACCGGTTCCACCTGCCCTGTACCTCGACGTTGTTCACCGACTCCATGAGATGGAGGTTCGGCACACTCGACACCACCACCTTCACAAGGCGAATCATCGTCACCCTGTCGACCACTCGTGGTTCGGGCAGGCGCACGCGTTGCCGGCCCGGTACCCGACAAGCCAGGGGAGTGGTGGGATCGCAGGCAAAGTCGACTCCAACCATAAGATAATACTCAACTGAAACACAGCCGCTTTCAAAGGATGAGGGTGTGTTCGCAGGTAGGGAAAATGTAATGTAGTCTGTGTGCGGAGGATAGCATGCCCACTCATGGACGGCCGGGTCAGGTCGCAGGCTGCCTTCACGGGGAAACGATCGGTGCAGAGGAATACCTCGTGCCACGTGTGGTCTGGCGGAAATGGAGGCGCAAGCGCTTTCCAGGGCGGCGATCCGAATGGATGGGTCGCATGAGGCGTTAAAAAAACCTCTGGCATCTTCACAGTCCTCGGGGTCCCCACCTCCTTGGCCTCCGACGAAAAAAGACCGGAGCTGCGCCAACCGCGGAGAAAGCTGCGGCTGCGCTCCGCCACAATGGACGCTTTCCTCGCGCTGCTCGACGGTGGGTCTTGGCTTCCCTCATCGCGCTGCGAAGGTGTCACATCTGACGTGTCAAAACTCGCGGTGAAAGTCGTAGCATCCGCTATGAAGCGTTCCAGCGACTCCTTGATGGGCAGGCCAGCGTCCCGATCCCGGGGGGCCAGCTCCTCCGCAAACGTTTGGACGCCCACAAACTGGGCCCAGACAGAGCACTCGACTGGCTGGTTGCATCCAACATCTATCTATGTCAACCGACAACCTATGTGTCACCTCAATGTGATAAGGCAATCCCGCGATGCAGCACGAGAGCAGCTTGGTGTCGATCTGCACGGCGAGGTCCTCGGACGGACGCGGTTGCGAAGACATTTGCACAAATTAGCAGCACGCTTACTCTTCAGACTCTTCAGACTCTTCAGACTCTTCCTGGCCGTCATTCTCCATCAACGCTTCGAAGTCCACACCAGCCTCCGACTCCGACTCCGACACCTTGGAGCTGCTCTTCTTTCGACGCTTCCGAAGCTGGATGGCCTCCGCGGCCAGCTGATTCGTGACGTGTTCTCTGAGTGCATTTTCGAACCTGCGGCCGGCAAATTCGGCCGCCACGTCTTTGAGAGTTCGGTTGAGCTTGTGTCCGGTGAGGACCGAGACGAGACAATTGTTTTTCTTGGAGTGGGGAACCACAAATGGCTTAAGCGAGTCGAAGTCAAACTTCTCTGGCATCTGACAGGATATGTACTTCCTACGGTAGGCGTGCCCACAGAGGTACGCCTTGACGGTCTTAAAGACCATTGGCATTTCATGACCTGTGGATTTTACCTTCACTCTAGTGCCGTCGTCGCTGTACTCCAGGTCAGGGTGATGCTCCATGAGTTCCTCCAGCTGCTTCACATTCGGAAACGTTGGCGGAACAGAGTCCACAGCTGGCACCAAGCCCTGGATCTCGCGTACGACGTCATCGATCTCCGCTCGTTGCTGCTCGCTTTCTTCTTGCTTTACCCTCTGTTCCTCTGCAAGAAGGGCCTTCAGGTCGGCTTTGTCGAGCTTCTCGGAGGTGTCTCTGGATCGCTTGGCCATATTCGATAATATGACTGTCTTGCTGCCCATCGTCAAAGCTGTCGGAGGTTCAGATCACGAAGTAGCCGCGGCTGCGGCTGCAGAGGAAAGCCTCTCTTTGGCTGAAAGTCTTCGAATTCTTAGGCGTTGGCGAGACCGCGCTGACTTGTTAGTTCATGAATGTGAGAGACTCTTCTACAAAATCGACCAAAGCAAGGCAAACCGTGAGATTCAGGGATCTGCTGCACAGCCCCGTTAAAGCTCTCGACCTTGGTGGGCTACAGTCGCCGGTTAGCATCTCACACGCAAGCGCCTCCAGAATACAACGATCCCACTGGGCTTGACGGGTTCTGTGTCCCTGGATTCTTCTTTCCATGTCCTGACATGCAGTCACTCACGCGTGCCAGTCTACACCATGCAGATATTGAGCACACTGTGGCTCCCACCATTGAGTTCATCCCTGATGAGAAATCTGCAGCGATTTCCTACATCAAGCTGGAATCTCTCACAGAGAACGCAGTTTGCTACTGCCGCATCAACAAGAACCAATGGCAAGGGTATGATAAGGCTAGAATGCCTTACCTTACCGGACCTGGTGAGTACCACATCGAATGCTTCGCACAGGCGCAGGGTTGCTTCCCATCAACCGTGAACATGCGGTCAGTCACTTTGCCGGCGCCGGAGGCCGAGGCAGCGCCAGCGCCAGAGGCCGAAGCGGCGCCGGCGCCGGAACCGGAGGAAAAGCGAAGCCGAAAGTCGGCTGCAAGGTGAGGCCTAACGTTGTGGTGCACCCAGCGGCCTATTCTTTGGGGACGATAGCGAGTCAAGCTCAGATTCATAAGTGATGAAGGACATCGCTGGCACACTTAGACGAGTCATAGACGCTCGATGCTCTTTGGAGTGAAATGCATGGACCCTACCTCACATTCGAAGTCTGCGTGACTGACACCGGCATTCTTGAGATTCGCCGCAGATGTGAGTTCTGCAGCGTTGAGCA
>NW_027178662.1:0-1007 GCF_019968985.1 Porospora cf. gigantea B | reverse complement strand
GGCTGAGCAACTATGGATGCCAGACGCGGCCCTCTGACGAAACCCCTAAACCGGGCGGGATTCCCGAGCCCTACATAGTCGAAAGGCTCCTCCCGACCTCCCACATGGCCCTTGAGTGGCTATCTGACGACCCCCATGCTTACGACTGGGCGCTACTCGAAGGCTCGTTCTCAGCCTACGAGTCCCCACCGCCGCCCGGGGTCTACTTTACCTACCCTTCTCTCCGTTACGAGGCCGTGGTCTGCTCCTCTGGTTGGGACAAGGATTGGCTCTCGTCCAAAAAAACGGCCCGTGAGCCTGGTCTGTTCCCCGACGAAGCTCGTTACCAGAACCTAAGGAAGCTCCGAAGTGACTTCCACAGTCAAGACCGTTTTCTTTCAGAGGAGGAGAAAACTTTGGACCTGTCTCAGCTACACAGGAAGTGGAAAGACGAGGCTCAACGTCGGGCCCATCTCAGAAGGGAATCACGACCTACCGACTGGGATGACCTGGGGAACTTGGAACCAGAGATGAAACAATGGACCAAGGCGGCCATCCGAGGCGTCATCTGGATGCGAAAGCAAGAGAGGTGGTTGAAGCGCATGCGGCAATTGAACATCCCCATCCACACCTGTGAGGATTGTTCGCGTCAGGTGACGTCCTCCCACCGCTGCGTCCCAACCGGCCTGGCAATCCCTACCATCGGAAACTCTCCTTACAGCCGCAAGGAACCGATGGTCTCCCAACAAGGCGGAAACTTGGCTTTGAAACCTAAGGATGTAGTAGTCCCTGTTAAACTCAGGGGAGAAATTGAAAAGATGTCTACACTCCTAGCTGACAAGGAGACGCTAGTTGCGCAACAGAAGCACCTCACCGGTACCCTCGCAGAACTCACACGGTCCCTGAACGCCGACCGTCGCCTCGGGACCCCACAGCCTGAGCCTCCTTTGGTTATCCCCAAAACAACAATGACCCCTGCTCGTACCAACTTTGGAACTTCTCTCCCCGCCACAGGCGGAGCACCCCCC
>NW_027178661.1:0-35068 GCF_019968985.1 Porospora cf. gigantea B | reverse complement strand
AAGCCTCCTCATTGGGGCCCACCTTCCCGAAAATAGTTCCACTCTGCATCCGAGTCTCAAGCAAGCTGCGGCAATCGCATTCAGCAAGAATCGTTCCAGCAGCGTCCGCTAAGGTTGAACATGATGTGTTATTATCTATCCAGTGACAGAAGCAGGACTCGTCAGAGCCGCTGTACAACGCAATGACCAGCCTAGAGCCGTCCTCAGCTTCTAGCAGGTGCTCAGTAATGGCACCAATCTTCCGCTGGCGGTAGTGCGTCTGGTGTTCGGTCGTCGTAAGGGTGGCATCCATCTGTGTGGAACCGCAGGCGGAAGCGCTGTTTTCTACACTTTCCACTTTCACATTCTTGTCAATGAACATTGGTTCCTGCAGGGTGGTTGGGATTTTGTTTAGTAGTGCAAGAAGTGTCGGCAGCTCCAGGCGCTCTACAGTCTTGGAATAGTCCTCGCTAAGAATTTGCTTCCACCGTGGACTTGTATCCGTGGTCTTGAGCACATCCTTTAGTTTCGTCGGAATCTCACGCAGGACGTCCTTGACGGTGAGCTTCGGAGACTGTTGGATGGCATGGGCCGACAGGTGCAACAGTGACGCGGGCTGACTGCATACGAGTTCTTGGTGCAAGGGATCGCTTGTGTAATCAGATGGCGGGGAAAAGGAAGAAGGGAGTGAAAAGGCAGAGGCAAGCATGCATCTGCCAGACCGTCCATTTGGGATGATGTTGACTCGAGCCATATGTTTTGATGAAGTTTGATGTACAAAGACACAATAAACGACACTGATTAGAATCGCACTTGATCAAAACATTTTGATCATTCCGTCGGACGTCGCATCTGGTCTTTCCCTTTTCATTTCATTCCGTTTTCATTTCATTCCCTTTTCATTTCACAAGAACTCCCTTGCACAAAGAACACAAGAACTCGAACCTAAAGGATGTGTTCAAAATGACTGATACAAGTCCACGGTGGAAGCAACTCCTTAGCGAGGACTACTCCAGAACTGTGGAGCACCGGGATCTGCTGAAATTTCTTTCACTATTAAACAAAGTCCCAACCACCCTGCAGGAGCCGATATTGAATGACGCCAGCGGAAGATTGGTGCCATTACTGAGCACCTGCTAGAAGCGGAGGACGGCTCTGCGCTGACCATTGCGTTGTACAGCGGCTCTGAGAGTCCTGCTTCTGCCACTGGCTGGCTTGCAACTCCTCGGAGTCTCGCATTGCTGAGATGTCCTTGGAGGAGGCTGCTCGCACCTTGCTTGCTGCGTGCTGCTGCCAGAAGCTCCCCAAGAAGCGGATTCAGAGGGGAACTGTCATCATCAACACCGGCCCGCCGGACGTCGCATCTGGCGTAGCGCCTGGAGAATGGCGTAGCAAGGTCCATTTTCCCCGAAGCATCAAGCATACTTTTTGTCGTGAGGCTTTGTCGTGAGGCTTCAGGTGAAGCCTCTTCGCGAGTGACCTTGGCACAGTTGCTGAACCGTCCCATTGGTGTTCTCAACCGTCCCAAACCGTTGGTGCCAGGCCAGTCAACGATGACTGCAGCATTGTGGAGTGAGGCTCAAGGATACTTCTTGGTCGTAGAAAATGCTCGTGGGAGCGAGCTACTGTGTCAGACCTCATCATGGGCGGGTGACCGAGACGTGGGAAGATTCGTTGGCTCCGAGGCCCCTGTTCGGACGTCCATGGTGCCTGCAGAGATCGACGCGCTGTACAAGCAGGTCAGAGAGGGCAACTGGAAGGCTGCGGCACCTTTGGCGGATAACATCGCTCCCAGTTGCAATGGATGATGAGCGTCAGTGCTTTTACGTATCAATTCTAATCAGTGTCGTTTATTGTGTCTTTGTGCATCAGACTTGATCAAAACGCATGGCTCGAGTCAACATCGTCCCAAATGGACGGTCTGGCAGATGCATCCTTGCCTCTACCTTTTCGTTCCCTTCTTCCTTTTCCCCGTCATCTGATAGCACAAACAATCCCTTGCACAAAGAACTCGTATGCAGTCAGCCCGCGTCACTGCTGCACCTGTCGGTCCATGCCATCCAACAGTCTCCGAAGCTCGCCATCAAAGACGTCCTGCATGAGATTCCGACGAACCTAAAGGATGTGTTCAAGATAACTGATACAAGTCCACGGTGGAAGCAACTCCTTAGCGAGGACTACTCCAGAACTGTGGAGCACTGGGATCTGCTGAAATTTCTTTCACTATTAAACAAAGTCCCAACCACACTGCAGGAGCCGATGTTCATTGACAGGAACGTGAGAGTGGAAAGTGTAGAAAACAGCGTTTCCGCCTGCGGTTCCACACAGATGGATGCCACCCTTATGACGGACGGACGCCAGGTGCACTACCGCCAGCGGAAGATTGGTGCCATTACTGAGCACCTGCTAGAAGCGGAGGACGGCTCTACGCTGGTCATTGCGTTGTACAGCGGCTCTGACGAGTCCTGCTTCTGCCACTGGCTGGCTTGCCACTCCTCGGAGTCTCCCTATCTCAAGATGTCCTTGGAGGAGGCTGCCCGCACCTTGCTTGCTGCATGCTGCTGCCAGGAGCTTCCCGAGGAGCGGATTCAGAGGGGAACTGTCATCGTCAACACAGGCCCACCGGACGTCGCATCTGGCGAAGCACCTGGAGAATGGCGCAGCAAGGTCCATTTTCCCCGGAGCATCAAGCATACTTTTTGTCGTGAGGCTTCAGGTGAAGGAGTCATCGCAACTGACCTTGCCACATGCGGGCCGTACCTGGACCATCCTACAGCGGTGGCCTTCTCAAGGGTGGCCGTCGTACCAGGTCAAACGACCGCTGCAGCTGCGTGGAGTGAGGGGGTTGAAGGACATCTGTTGATCCTGTCGAACTCTCGCGGGCGCTACCGGATCAGATCGCGTCCTGGGAGTGTGTCCAAGACGCGCGTGCAATACGTTGGCTCCGAGGCACCTGTTCTGACATCCATAGACATGCCTGCAGAGATCGACGCGCTGTACAAGCACGTCAAAGCCGGCAACTGGAACGCTGTGCCACCTTTGGCGGACAAGGTCGCCTCGGTCATCGACTCCCAGTTAGAATAGATGCGCGTTAATGCTTCCACCACGTACCAGCCGATATCAACCTACCGCAGTGCACGGGCGGAAGGATTATGATTGATATGTGCGTCAAGCGAAGATTCGTTATGATTGATAATCTATGGATTATCTTGGGAACTCTTGCTTGACGCACCGCTGTCAAGCAAGAGTTGTTTTATTACGGATAGTAGTTGGGAACCCTGCTGGAAACACCAAGGGTGTGTTTTATTACGCAGATAGTAGTTCTAACCGTTTCAAATTGAAGCTTATTCAATGGATAATCGAACAAATGACACATAATAGTTCTAACCGTCTTAAAATCTCGATAAACACACTCGCCATTGCTACACCAGCAATACGACGGCGACGGCAGAGGCTAAGGTGACAGCCAACAGCGTCTGACCGTTGCACTCTCCGACGTTAAAAGCATTGGCGAACCCTTCGCAGAACTCCGAGCCAAAATTCTTCTCCATGCAACCGGGTTCCAACATGTCTGGCACCAGCGACGACCCACAGTACACGCACTCCTCATACTCCACACAGGCCTTGCAGCTACCGAGGTCATTGCAAGCGAGGCCTGGAGGGAGCGGTTGTCTGCTGCTGGTGGTGGCCAGGCGCGGCGCGGGGCTGGTGGACTCGTCGGAGGAGAGACGGAGGTCGGCGTTGACTGCGAGGGCTGCGGCAACGAAGATGGTAGTGAACTTCATTCTGTAAATATTGAATGTCATATTATCTGAGGTGCCCACCCCATGTCATGTTGAACAAACCCATGTCATGTTGAACAAACCCATGTCATGTTGAACAAACCCATGTCATGTTGAACAAACCCATGTCATGTTTTGTTCAATGAAAAACACATGTCATGTTTTGTTCAACATAACATACTTAGAAGGTGTGTCATGTCACCACATACTTTTTCATATCACCACACATGGAAACGGGGTTAACTCGTCCCACTGATGGCGAGTACCTTGCGAGTATGGGCCTGAACTCGCGTGAGGTGTGCCGTGAACGCTGCGAAATGCTGCTGTCGGGCGTACAGGAGGTACAGTGCCTCCATAACGGCTACCACAGGCTCCCACACCGCGAGTGCGTCTCTCAGACACGCACTCATGGCCCTCAGAGCGTCTCGGCGAAGGAAAACCATAGTGTGGCCCACCTGCACTTGCGACGGATCCTCGCACCCGCCGGAAGCCAACATGCGTAGGCAATTCTCCTTCGGATTGCCCTTCTTGTCGGAGAAGGCACCCATGTCCACAAACCTGAACTGGTACAGGAAATCTTCGAAGGGCCGTCGATAGGAGAACCCAATCTCGCGAATCTGCAACGCCTCCAGAATGGACAACGCGTAAATCTGGATGAGCACCTTCGATGGCGTGAACATGAGTGGCTTCTTCTCGTCGTTGCTTCGGACGCATCGGATAAAATGCGGCTCGGTTGACTGCGGTAGAGACTGAAGGTCCACCACCTACGTTAATGATCCCGATCATGCTGTGCAGCTGCTGCATGTACTGGCTGCCAATGAGCCGCCCTTTGTCGAGCTTTCCCTTCTCGATCACAACCCCTTTGAAGAGTGCTGCTACCACAGCGTTAGGGGACGTCTGCAGTGGCTCCAGAAATTCTGCCCGGAGCACGTCCTTGTTCTTTATCAGGAACCCGACACAATTGTAGGAGATGGCGCCAATCGTGTGCTGTACGATGAAGTTCTCTGCCTGGTTTATCTTCGCTTTGACCAGCTTTCCAGAGGATCCTACCGCCTGGAAGGCCGCCGAAATGACCTTCTGGTCATTTCCTCCAGGCGCCAGACACTGATCCTCCAAGTGTGTCATAAGCCCACGCTTGCCAATCAGCACGTTGATCACCTCATTGTTGTCCGTCCACTTCATGTCACCCGCCGATATACCCTCCTTCTTGTACAAGGCGCTCTCCCTTTCGAAAACCACATCCACAAAGTTTTTTTGCAGGAACTCGTTGGTGATGTTGATGAAGAGCTGCTCAAGAGAGTTATTCTCGAACACCTCGAATCCGAAAATATCTAACATGCCCATGAAAACCTGCATCCCCTCAGGATTCTGGATGATCAGGTTCAGCACACTCATTATCCACTGGAACAGAGCATCGTATACAGCCCGCTGCAGCGAGGACAGCAGCATCAGTGCGTCCTGCTGTGACCAGGTACTCTCAATGACCTGCCCTCCCGCCATTGACTGCTTAATCAGCAGTCGGACCTTTATCGTGTCGAAGTCGAGGAACAGCAGCCCGCAGGCAAGCTTCAGCGGTGTCTCGTCGATAATTTCAGCCTTCTCGTCACCACGAAAGGTGACGTTACCCAAATGCATGACTCCAGACAAGACTGAGAACATTGATTCTTGATTTTCGATAGACATCTTCATCTTGTTCAGAGATTCTCTGACCTCTTTGTACTCTTGCAGATCGTCGATGCTGGCTACGTCCAAGCAGTGGGAATTGATCGTCTTGTAGTGGTCGACTCCCTTGATCACATACTTCTCTTTCTCCTTTGGGTCCATGCCTTTGAGCATTTGATAGAAGATGTGATACGACCTTTCCTGGTTCTCCTGCATGACTACACGAGATTTCTCCAAAAGGAAACCTTTGACGATTCCGAACATGATACCGCCACGGTTGCCCAGCTGCAGCTGCATAAACCGACCAAACCTGGAGCTATTATCGTTTCGAACAGTTTTCGCGTTTCCGAAGGCCTCCAACACTGGGTTCGCACCCATGACGGCCTCTTGGATCTTGCTATCTCCGGAGGATCCTTTACTGAAGGCGAAGAACCGCATAGCGAGCTTAGTAGCCTCCGTTTTGCCAGCCCCCGATTCACCAGACACAATGATTGTTTGGCTCTTCTGGACGTTGATTAGGTTTTCGGCCGCAGTTTTCGCAATGGTAAAGGTATGAGGTAAACATTTCTCCACAGCCTGGCTCGCAGTATGGGCTATGTCCTCCTGGGTGGTACCTCCAACGTTCTTAAAAGGGTTTATCGCTACCAGAAGGGGGTCGGCCGTACAATAGATGTTGCCTTTCAAGAATCTCACCCGCATGTAGTCCAATACGGCGGCGGAGTTAGTATGAGGCAGCCCACCGATGTCGGGATAGGATAATGCGTCCGTTCCTGTATTCACGTTGTGGCAGTTCTCATTTGCGGAATCGAAGGCCTCATTCACCTCGGGCTCCAACTGCCGCAACTTCAACATCGTCTTCGTTGATCCCGGCAGGACAACGCATTTAGCGTAGAGTTCGTCAGGGTTGGTCTTTACCAACGGCGCGTCACACGACCATACCTGCATGCCCTTGTAGACTTGACCGCTAGAGTCGACCGGCTCCACCAAGGACGTCTGCTTGAGCAGCGCTCTGTTGATGCCACCTGCCTTGGCCTTTGCTTTCGGGGGCATGAGTGGTTATTACCTAATTATATCTTCACGAGCCGAATCTCTGTCATTCGTTGTAGCTCTCTGATTGAGTGGATGTCGCGAATACAAGTGAGTCGCAAGGTGAGCGCTTCCTGAGTCAACCCACGTAATACTTGTGTAATCGCTTGCAGGTGAGAGAGCAGCTTGCAGTTGGTGGCCGAGAGGGCTCGGCCAAGCACAAGCAGAAACGTGGATCCGCGCGAATAACCGTCGTCGTTCGCAAGCGGCCGTTGTCCACCTCCGAACGACAACGTCTCGACGCCGACATCGTAAAAGTCGACCCTGACAACACTGCCTTGTGCGTTGGCGAACCGCGAAAGGACCTCAGCGGAGACACTTATACGGAAGAGCATAGGTACGAATTCGATCGCGTCTACGATGAAGCCACTTCGAACATGGAGGTCTACATCAGCTGTGTGCTGCCGCTGGTGCAGGCCCTCTTTGAGAAGGAAGGCGCTCGCTGTTCCGTCTTTGCATACGGCCAGACAGGCAGCGGCAAGACGTACACTGTGGTGGGGCCCACGAATGTGAAAGGCAAGGTGGCGGGCCCCTCAGCCGACCGAGGCCTGGCGGAGATAGCCCTCTATGACGTGTATAGGATGGTGTCCTCCATGGATAACGCAGAGAACTTCGCGCTGTACGTATCGATATTCGAGATCTACTGTAATAAGGTGTACGATTTGCAGAATGACAGGTATGTGTTGTAGAGTCTAAGACACAGGCGCCACCTCCGAGCCCTGGAGAGTCGCACGGCTGACGGTTTCGTCTTGAAAGACCTGAGTGGGAAGCGCGTGGATGAGCCGGAGGCAGTTTTCAAGGCCATGTGCCAAAGTCTCTGTCAGCGTGTGACAGGCTCGAACTCCAAGAATCTCGACTCGTCCAGAGGACACGTCGTGACTACTTTCGAGATCCGAAACGAAGTCACTGGTTCTACGTGGGGGAAGCTCGCATTCGTGGACCTGGCTGGCAGCGAGCGAGGCGCTGACACCATCTCCGCTGGCAAGCAGACGCAACATGACGGTGTGGGGATAAACAAATCCCTGCTGGCGCTGAAAGAGTGCATCCGCGCCATCGATGGCGGGAGCTCTCATGTCCCCTTCAGGGACAGCGAGCTGACCAAAATTCTCCGAGACCACCTGGTATGCAGTCGCGCTCAAACCGTCATGATTGCCCAGGTCTCCCCTCACCCCTCTTGTTGCGAGCAGACATTGAATTCGATCCGCTACGCCACCATGGTTCGCCAGATGAGGAGAATATGCAAGCCTCAAATCCTCCGAATCGAGGACCATATCCACAAATACACTGACGTTCCTCACGTCTTCCGAGCAGAGTCCGGTGGGACGTCAGACTCCTCATCGCATGAAGGTGCCCAGTCAGGGTCCATGACATCTCCGCGTTCATTTCAAGCATCGTTAGTGCATTCCAAGTCATCCCCTAAGCTGAGCAAGCTCCTCACGCGCCAGAGAGACGACTGCAACGAGACCTCACGACTCTCCCCATACCGGTTTACACCAGTGAAACGCGACCGAGGTTCCAGGGAGCGGTCTCGACGGAATGATATGGGCCGGTCCACGAGTTCGAACCGCTCACCGCCTCGAAGTGCGCCCCCTAAGGCTGAGGCGTCCCATGTCACTCCTCTGGAGTCCAATGAGAAGGAAGCCGAATGGCGGACCGACCGGACGGAGTGGTCTCCGGAGACACGGCAGATCATGGACTTTCTCGTCCCTCCAGTACCCGAGAAGCCTCCACCAAACGCAAAGTTCGACGCAAACACCCTGCGCTACCTAAAGTCACTCCCCGATAACTGGATCTCTTTCGACGGCCTGGGGCCCACTCTCACCGTGCCCGACGCCGGTAAGCTGTGTCTAGCGACCGCTACGCCTGCGGAGCTGAAGGCGTACATATTGGCGCTTACTGACTGTTGCAACCGAGTCTTTGGGTATCTGCACTGGACGAACCACTCATGTATGAAGATTGATGCGGCGATGTTCAACGTGCAAGGCACTATTGGTCACCAGGCGGAGGGGCAACGCCACCGCACTGGTGGATACCAGGCCGACCAGGCCTACGTCGACAATGTCCGTCAAGTGGTAACTCAGCGGATGCTGGGCTATATACAATTGAGCCGTGCGGTATACGAGTGTGATATCACACTGTCCATTCGCGACTGGGTGGCGGACAGGTACCGCCTTGCAAGCAGCGAGGATGTAGCCTACTTTGATGCTCAGGACTCAGACTTCTCGTCGAGCCTTGATGATCCGTTGCTGTTATCGAAATAAACCCCTCGCCATAAGTACGCATTAGATCGCCGGAAAATTGATAATGTTCAGCTTCGACACTCCATGTGAGATTTCTTGGATGCTGGTACCCAGTCGGCCAAGGCTTTGGCTCTCAGACGCAACCACAGACCAGCCAAGCTAAGACTCCTGACGTCAAAATCGACGTGAAGGTGGATTTGCCAATAGTGCCGGCGACTGTCGCTTCTCTACGACAAATCAGTCGAAAGGCTGGTGTGATGAACATTCGTGGGGTAGACATCGCGGGTGTCAGGTTGGTCGGGTGGATCGAGGATGCCAGTCCGGCGCCTGTTGGCGGATTTTGGGAGTTCACTGTGGGAATGCTGGGCGGTTCAAACAGTTCAATGATGGAAGTGCCAAACCTTTGAAGGTCGAGTTGCCCGTCAACCAGCAGCAAGAAAGGTGGATGACCGACACTCTCAAGGACGTGCTAGGCCAACGTGGCTCAATCATCACAGTGCATGGGATGCCGGTGGAGGATGAAAATGGCCTCAGCTTCACTGGGTTCCATGTGATGCCAGCTGCACCAGAGCTCTTCTGCTACTACCACTGCTTCGAGGTGTGCGACTTCTGGCTCGGAGCAGGGGAGAGCACGACCCCTCCACCCGCAGTGCCAGTGAAGGAGGCGCCAGTGGCGTTGCCGCCCTGTTTGAAGGAGTTAGGCCTCTCAGAGAGGGAGATGGAGGTCGCTGGGATCGTTATGACTTGCAGAAAGTCCGACGATGGCGCGCTGCTTGTCAACGTTTTGAAGTCTGACGTGACTAACCAGGAGATCGAGTCGCTAATCGAGAAAGGCGCCCTCTACATTCCCCAGGATGACTTCGTGGACCTGCTTGACTAACATGTGTACAAGAAACGAGCGTTAAATTGTAATATCAAATGTGTGAAACCGCGAAACGGGGAGTGACCGTGAGACAACTCCCCTGCATGGAGACTGCGTGACGGGTACCAACAGGGGCGCTACGCGTCCCATCCCACAGGGACATCGACTCGAAAGTTCGCAGAGGGTTCTCTGCCAGCTGCACATACTGTGCATCGGCAGGTAAGAACTCTGTACGTCCATTCTCGTTGACCTGGAACGGAAGCGACTTGGCGTGTTCATCAGAAAGGTGCTGGTTCAGTTGCTTCAGAATGGAGTTGTACTGCGCGCTTGGCACAGTTGCCACTTTGTACTCAGTCCTCTCGTCGCAGGTGATGCTGCCATGGATTAGCTTGGGAACATGCACGTCCACTGCCACAGGCTCAGCTTCGTATTCCACAAGGTCCACCTCCAAGGCATGGTCGCTAAGGCCAACAACTGGTCGTACTGTCTGTGAAACCAGCACGGCCGCTTCCTCGTCAATGTAGTGCGGCACGCGTTGTTCCGTGACTACCTTATAGGGCTTGGGTACCTCGTGAATCTCGGGGTACTCCACCACCTGCTCCACAGTTTGTACCTCGATACGAGGCACTTCTTTGACGACGTCAACGTACCGGTCCTCCATCTTCGTCACGTGAACGTGCTTTTCCACATACTCTACGGTGGGCACCTCTACGTACTTCTGCCGGTACTGGATGGTGACCTCGTCCACCTCCTTAGTGATGTAGTGGACCTCCTGTTTTGGCACACGGCGCTCCACCACGTGTGTCTCCTTCACCGGCACAGTACGAACCACCTCCTCCACGACGGGTACCTCCACATAGCGTACGTTGTCCGCCAGCGGCTCGAGAAGTTCTTGAGAGAGGATGCGACTGCCCCGAGAGGTGACTTGTCTGACGTAACCATCACCTACCGTCTCTCGGAAGTTTATCTGCGCGCTGACACGTCGACTCTGAGTGGTTGGCTGGTTGACTGTTTGAGTCACCGAGGTGGAGCGGATGGTGTCCGATGTTTGGAAGACGACCTGTTGCACAGGAGTCTGTTCCATGGGTACATGGTATATCCTTTGCTCCGTGGTTGGCTGGTAGGTCTGCATCGGCGGCTGGAGGTAATTCTCTCCTAGAGGGAGCTCCTCCTGTGCTGGCGGCTCCTCCTGTGCTGGCAGCTCCTCATTCGCTGGTGGCTCCTCCTCTTCGACGTCCGTGCGGGTAAAAGTAGCTGTGCTGGACTCGGTTTCTGTACGATTCGGCGGCTCCAGGCTCTCTAGGCTAGATGTCGCGGGAAGCGTGGTGCTGTCCTCTTTCCAGTGAGTGTTACCTCCGTCTTGGTTGAACCCCCCAGGCGACGCCGGTGAGTTACCTCCGTCCTGGCTGAACCGCCCAGGCGACGCCGGTGACACAATGACCATCAGAGGACTTGACGAGCCGCTGCTAGCGTAGCCCAAGGGGTTTCCTCCCACTTGCTGGTCGTACTCGTACAGGCTACCACTCTCAGTAGAGAAATCGGAATCGGAGTGGGGCATTCACTTTATGGAAAAAGACTAACTTTTTCGAAGGCAGTAGTCAGTGCAATCCGCGAATTGATGAGCACTTTTAGACTCTCGTTGTCTGTATTCTTTGGCACGTGTGCTCTTGTGCTGGGGCAGACGTTTTGGGCTGTGCTGCTGCCGTTACTACCTGACGGAAATTCGCTGTCTCATTGGCTACCTTCGACCAAGCTGTCCATCTGGCCTCTAATACTGTTTTGGGTACACCTATTATCACCGCTCGCCATTGTGTTGGGTTGGACGATTTTGACGCAAAAGCGAACCCAAGAGTATCGCAAACTATCAGGCCGTTGTGCAAGCGCTCCCGGCTGAGATGCTTCTGTCGTCGCTGCAGATTTGTGTGCACTAATGAATCCCGAAGTCGTACGGATGGTCACAAGCGTGCCGAGTTACGAGATCCAAAGGCAGTGGAGTCCACAGGAACTACGCAG
The DNA here is from genome assembly GCF_019968985.1 of Porospora cf. gigantea B. NCBI lineage: Eukaryota > Apicomplexa > Conoidasida > Eugregarinorida > Porosporidae > Porospora > Porospora cf. gigantea B. Next base: position 23,444 of record NW_027178661.1, on the reverse strand, counting down.
CGCAGTCGTATACTGCCTTCGTAGTCGGAGTTGATACTGACCACGTGTTTTCTCTAATCACCAAATGACTCCGAAATGCGAATCGCATCCAGATGAGCACTCGTACGGAGACATACACCGGCCTGCAGCCCCCTACGCATTGTTTCACCTCAGTCCACTCTTCAAAGAGGGCACGCTGCTTGACAGGGCGAATTGCCCCCGCAAGTGGGAGGAGCTGTTCGGTAAGAGTGTGGCTCTGTTCTTCCACGATAGCAAGAACAACCAGTAGGGCCCGCGGCAACCTCTCACGCAGCTGCAACAACCTATTCCCACGGCTGCTGTTGGATTATCGGACACTCAATGAGAATAGCGACAGGCAAAAAATGGAGATCATTTACGTTCCATTGGACGACACCGAGGAGGAGTACATCAAGATGCGAGCCCGCATGCCCTGGCTGGCCCTCCCATACAACAGGGAAACAGTGAACGGTGAGCCTTGTCTCTCTCCATGACTCAGAGTTCGTCGAGCACTACTTAGTTCAAAAGTTCAATGTGACTACGCCGCCCTACGGTTACGGCGCCCTTACGGATGTTCCGGGCCTTGTGGTCATCGACAGATCAGGCGCCATGCTCAAGAACCTCGGAGTGGACGAGATTGGGTTTCAACGGGGTTGGAAGGCTCTTGGCAAGTGGGACCTTTCCCTTAAGTTCTAGGTGTGCTTAAATTCTGATGATGGATTTAGAGGCTGATAGAGCTCAGATTTGGTTAGCTAGAAGTGCGTTGCCGCTACCTGGTGGCATCCCAGGCGCCGCCCTTAGATTTAGGCCACAGACATACCAGGAGTGTGTCGTGGGCATTCCAACCCATACAAACGAAGAAGTGCCTACTGGCGCTACACGCCTACAGCGAGGCAAGCTACCCCAGTCCTACCGCTACATGCAGCGATTGCGTGGTTCTGAATGCTGTGACATCTGTTCCTTCTGGACCTGCGCTTGCGACAAGGAACTTATGCGAAAGCACAAACGACGGCATGCGCAGTTACGAAGCCAGCCCTATCGACAGCGACGTGTATCGTCTCCTAGAATCACTATCACGTCTCCTAACGGTCAACCTGCGAGGTGGAAAGGGGACGAGGCCAAGGTTACAGACCGCAAAGTCAGAATAATGCGGTGTGGGGTCTGCGGCAAACGATTCGGGTTCAAGAGCGTGTTGTTGGCCCACATAGTGACCAACCACGACCCCGCTCGGAATGTGCCACGAAATCAGCGGCATTGTCGAATATGCCACCGCCGCTTCCCCAAACGACCAGAGTACGATGCACACATCCTCTCCGAACACAGTGACGTCAGACGGGCTCTCGAAGAGCTGGTGCAAAGGGAGCCCTCTGGAAAAGAAATAAGAAAGTTCTTCACAATGCATAGGTCATAACGATTCAGCCCCTTCGCTTGACGTGTCACTGACCAGCTGGAGAAATAAGAAAGTTCTTCACAATGCATAGGTCATAACGATTCAGCCCCTTCGCTTGACGTGTCACTGACCAGCTTTAAACTGTGAAACTGTGCGTCGCGTGTGACACAAGAGGACTCGGACACGAATTCTGCTTCCGGAATAGACTTCAAGGACCGTCTGGATGACCGGGTGGTCTGTGACTCGGGGGATGGCAGGTCAAATAGGTCGAGAGCGGGAACGCTGGGGCTCTCCGGTGACCGAAGATTCAGCAGTTGAACTAGGCCCTTCCTACTGGTGACGTTCGACCTCCGCGGAGAGGCCATGCTGGTATCTCGAGTGGGCGTCAAGGAGGATATGCTTATCAGACACTCGTGGTGATAAGCTTGTTGCGCTGCGATGAACTTCCTTACTACCTGTTGCAACGCCTCTGCCTCGGGGTCCAGCGTAGAGGAGCACAGCTCGGCCAGTTCATCAGCGATGTGCGTGAACTTGTGGATGGCCTCTGCCATCCTGTCCTTAGACCGCTCGTATCGCGCCCGTTGCTGGCATGATGTTGTTGTCGCAGGGGGCCTCGTGCTGCGTTCCTCGGATGACGGGCTCAAGACTTCTTCAGCAGTATTCGCGCTCGCAATTATCAATACATCGCCGTCAGGTGACCGTTGCCTCTGCAATTCCCGCGTAAGAGAGATGACGCGGGTGTATTTGCGATCTCTTTGTCGGAACTTGTTCAATACTGCGTCCGGCTTGGCTGCAACTCTCACTCAATTGAAGTTTGGCTTCGCTGTTCTCGAGATCCTGCTGTATAGATTTCAAAGTTCTTTCTGTAGACAGGCCCGCTTTGCGACTACTAACCAGGGCCTGGTCGTAGGTGGCGAAAAAATCGTTGAGGTTGGAATCCGATGACCGGGATATCTTGACCTTGTGATGTCGGTTTAGTGTGTCAATAACTTTCTGGAACCCAGTCACTGCCTGACTGAGCTCCTTATACGAGTCAAGCAAGCTCTGGGTTTGCTTCCGCTGCCCAGACATGTTATCGTCGTGATCTGGAATCTGGCCAGTTGTGGGTGACAGCAGACCAGAGGCTTTCTTCCGGAGGGTCTTTCCAATGCTTACCATGGCAGAACTCACGAATTGTCGACAGTGTCTACTCAGAAGCTCATTGACTAGATTGCTGTCAGGTGACCGAGGCAGAGGAGCATATGTCGTCTGTTAACATTGACTTACGCGCTGACTCTCTGTACAAGACGGGGATGACGTTTTTTATTGAGGTCCATCCCTGCCTGCAGGAAGTACTTGACAATGCAGGTTAGCGTCGTTCAGGCTGCTGTCACATTCGTGAGCTACAGCAAGCCTAGCAGTGGCAAGCGAGAGGCATATTCAGAGTGTCAAGATGTAGAGCGCACGGAGGGATCTAGTAGTGTTTAGAAGAAAGCCTAGGCGTTCTTCTTGACGCCACGTCATATTTAGTCATTTAGAATGTGCTTGGATGAGCAGCCTCAACCCCTTCCGTCAGGGATGCATGCTGCGAGGCCATCGGCTCCCTCCTTTGATGCGCCCATGCGGCCCGTAAACTCTAAGAAAGGACTTGTTCCAGGGCTTGATCTCTCACAGGTGGCATCTTTTGACTCGGAGGGCACGACGAGACCGACCACCAGTTGTGTGCGGCCCCTGTCAAGTATGACCAGGAGTGTTGAGACCGCACGCCTCTCGAATGAGCCCGTATCGCTCGAGTCCAATACAGGCCGCTCCTTGGGAATCGCAAATATGCCTTGGCAAAAAGAGTTGTCGGGGCCGAAGAACGTGTATTTTGACACTGCAGCGCTGAGTCGGTACGAGAAGATGATGCTGGAAACATCGCTGCAGAGACGCATGACTCCGCCGCTGCGGCAGCATACGGAGACCACTGACTCTGAGGAGAGCGATTCACAGTCGCAGTCCGCATTCGACACGGAGTCGGAGGCCCGCCACCCGTCCCCTCGACGCATGGATGCTATACGTAGGTAAATGGCCAGTCACGAACTGCAGCTGGTCTACCACTGCCCGAGGCGTACCTCGTGACCTATAGCCCCACGCACGACTGCTGGTCGTACTTGGGGGAAGCTTTGCACACGCTGGACAAAGCGAAGGCCGATTGGACCGTTGCTTCCCCGTCGCCCAATCAGAAGTCGTCTTTCCACACCGGACAACTCGGAGGCCGCAACTTTTGGTCGTTCTCGTCCACGACGGAAGCGTGAGTGAGAGGTCCGTCACCATGCAGTTCCTTGAATGTAGAACTTTCATTCACACCCAGAGAGTATCGTGTGGACGCTCCGTCTAGAGAGGAATGGATCGAACGGGAATCTTCCGACATCTTTATTAAGGATACAAAAGCGTTCCGATTTAGAGGAAGGATTACCAAACCTCCTCGTCTAAGGAAGCCTGCGTTGGCTGCCGACTCCAAAACTCCTCGTCGAAGGGAGCCTGCGCTGGCCGCCTCCAGCTCAGTAGCTTCATCACGGCCTACTGCTGACCTAAGCTCTTTGACTTCAGCCTCGGAACCCATATTTGTGCTGACCGACTACAGCTCCAAGGACAGCGGGGAGGACGTGGCTCCCGTCCCCTCGACAAACCGACCTGGCAGTATGAAAGAGCTGTCAGGCGGCCTACCTTACCACACCTCTAGGACTGCGGCCTACGATCGATCTGACACCTGTGACCGACCACGGCTAAAACCAGTCCGAAACCAACTATCTAACTCTGCAAATTGTGAAGACAGGCGTTTGTGGCCAAGCGCCAGAAATTTGACTTCCTGGCAGCACCTAGGGGTGAGACCAAGAACTGTGCACCAGTCGGCCTGCCCCGCGTATGGAACCTCATCTTACAGATGGTGAAGTGGTTGATAAAATCACATACTAGACAGACTTGTGCGGCCTGCGCCCGACCAGGCGAGCTTGCTCCCAATGAATGTGTGGGTGACGGACAGCTCCTCAGTCAGGAAGACGAAATCCGCGTCAGCACCGACATCCAAAGTGCCTTTCTTTTTCTCAATGCCCAACAATTTTGCGGGCCGGTAGGTAGCAGCCAGAAGAGCGTCCTCCACTGTACAATTCGTATTGCGGCGCAGACGACGGACGCATTGATCAAGCGTCGCAACGGATCCCAAAAGGTCGTCAGTTTCAGCAACGAAGGCGGCAGGAGGACTGCCCTTCACTTCAACCTTCTGGCCCAGCATTTCGTAAGTCCCTCGTTGCAGGCCCACAGCCGGCGTCCCGTCAGAGAGCAGGATGAGCGAGTCAGGGGCTATCTTATGTGCCATACGCTGGGCCGCCTCGTGGGTGTGGATCCCGTCTGCAATGATTCCAAAGTAAAGAGGGCGAGGCAGATCACTCGCGAGTAAGCCGACCAATGAAGGGTCGCGGTGATGGAATGATGGCATGGCATTGAATAGGTGGCTTAGCATACAGGCTCCGGCCTCGACAGCCTTGACGCCGTCAGTGTAAGTGGCAGCACTATGCCCCAGTGACACGACAATGCCTGCAGCTGTCAGCTCCTTAATGACGTCCACACAACCTTCGAGTTCGGGTGCCAACGCGACAAGTTTCACGCTTTCCTTCCAGTTGGGTCCGAACATAGAATCTAGCGCCTCCATAGAAACTTTCTCCTGGATGAACTCAGTAGGATGACCGCCAGCCTTGGATGGGTTAATGAACGGTCCATCAAGGTGAGCACCAAGGATGGTCGCCCCTACCTTGGCGGACCCGTCGCTGTAACTCAACAAGGGAAGCACCTTCCTGTAGACATCCGGGCTGGTTGTGACGACAGAAGGCAGGATACTTGTGACACCACGTTGAAGAAACTCCTGTCTGACAGACGACATCGCAGTGGCGACCTCTTCAGCATTGGTGAAGTCAACGCCGAATGCCCCGTTCACCTTCACGTCGATGAAGCCAGGACATATCAACGACCCATTACAGTCAACAGAGTCATCGCACACATAGTTGACAGTGGTTGGATCGATGACCTTGCCGTCCCGAGTCCACAAGTCGTCTTTCACGATTTCCCCGCCTTTGAACACGCGGCCATTGTAGAACAGGGAAGTCATTGAATTGCCAATTTCTATCATCACGTTAACCCATTGCGGGGCCCTTAGTCAAGTTGATACTTTAACAACAGCACAGGCTCGTTGATGGCTAGTACATGCCTGCATCATGGAGAATTTGCGATCTCACAGCAGACCCCCAACGGTGCTATCTGGGCTCAAGGCTTTATCGCGAGTCTTGAGGACGAGTCGATCCGCTTCTGCGCCCCCAAGGTCGATTTGACCGGCAATGTACAGTAGAATCTGCTTCACTGTGATTTCACGGGAAAACCGTAGGTGTGGCTGCGATAGGGGCTTCAAAGGGCAGCTGAGATCGGGCACAACGAACGCCTGCACGGCGAACTCAGTCATGAGGAACTCCGAAAACGCATCCCGGTTCATTGAACGGAACCGGGCTGCCAGCACCTCTATAGGCGAAGCCGACGAAACGGCCGACTTTTCTTGTGCAGGCGAGTGCATCGCCGAGACTACCTGGTTCAAACCAGCATCCTCAACGATGTCCGACGAGCCAGAAAAAGTACCGTGGCACACAGGACAAGCAGTGGCGCCCTCCTTGATGACTGCCATAATACAGTCGCGACAAAAATGGTGGAGGCATGATCTGACAACCACAGGGTCACGAAAGCATTGTCTGCACAAGGGACAAGAGAGGGCCGCTTGCAAGGGAGCCAGTGGTATTCTCGTCTGATCGTATCGACTGTAATCACCCACTGAAAGCCACTCGCGGCCGCCCATGGCTAATTAAGGATATCGTAGGGCATGCGGCGCGGTAGACCTAGGAGGAGTTGGAGTCAGGGCACGTGTCACGGATACTGTACATTTCATGTACATTCGCAAGCGGAGGTATGAAACCTCCGTTCATGAAGACGACATCTCTGTGGGCGACAATGACTACCTAGAGAGTAGCACCAATGGCGACGCTGAGGAGGGTGAAACTGCTTTTGAGGCGTGGTTAAAAGTGCAGACCCCCAACCGCCTGCACGAGATACCTGCTTTTCTGCAGCCGTATGATCAAACGGCGAGGGAGTTCGACGTGATCAATCTGAAGTTCTTTCATAGTGCCATCCACGCAAGTCACACCGGAATGCTGAATGGTTTGGGACACCTCTTTCGTCTCTGCATTCGCAGCCTACTGATCACTGCTAGGGTCGTTAATGAAACTCGGCGCCCTGACGGAAGCCTGATACAGTTTACCACCTGTCCGATATTTCATGTTCATCAACCTCTCCCCACTCACAAGTTTGCCGATGCGCACATAGCAGTGCTTATGGGACGTCGAGTCAGTATCTTTGAGTTCATATCTATGTGGAGAGAATTTGTGGCCGAGGTGAAGGCGGTACTCATCCCTTTGGGCCTCAGGGAAGCCAGTCGTAATCTGGATCCTTTGTTGCAGAGTCTACAAGAGAGGTGGGACTCTGAGATGAAGGCAAGCACTGTAGACATCCAACGCCTGGCTGACGACATCAACTACAAGGAGAGTGTCAGATTGCCCAAGTACCGGGATTGGCTTAGAAGAGATGGCCAGCTGTGGGCCTACGCAATCCGCCTCTGCCTGCTTCCCCGCCAGCACGAGGAGGCTGATAGAGCGGTTGTTACGCGAAATCAGTATAGGGCCTTGCGGGGCAGGCGACAGAAACGCGACCGGTTGCCCCTCTGGCCACAGGGACTCGCTGGGCTGTCCATGGAAATCGCAAGAACCCTCTCCGCTTTGTCATTGACATACCGGAGGCGAAAGAGGTTCGACAATGCGCTGCTGCTCCGTGTTACGGGGACAGTGCCAGGCCTGCAGGCCTTTGTCTTCAAGCTGGCAGACGGAACCCAGTTTCGCTTGCTGCCGTTGGTGGATCCCAATAGCTTGGCCTTAATGACTCGCTTCTGTGGCGTTTTTTATGACCTGCAGGTTACAGACTACTTTCACTACTGGTGGGACGTTGCCAGTCCAAGTTTGGAGTTCTACTCCGAGGCACTAGTCTATTGGAGCTTCAGTGAGAGCATTGTAAAGCAGCAGATCGTCGGGCTCTTCGAGCAGCTGCGGCTCATGCACAGGAGACGATGGCTGCTTAACGTGGTGTCGTTCAAAGAACTTCTGTTCTTCAAAGGCAAAGCAGTCTTCGGTAACCTCTCCCACATGTGTCAAGCGCGAGATGCCAGCAAGTTGCGTCGTAGCGCACACAGGCTTGTTTACAGCGCTCCGTGGTACGATTACCAGTGTCAGAACCATGACATGTGGATGGTTTGCCTAGTAGCGCTCCACATCATCGCAGTGTACACCAAGTGCGAAGGCAGCGTGTTCAAACTCTACGTTCGGAAGAGGCGGGCCAATGCCTACGCCAAACCTGAAGAGTGGAGCAGTGTTCTTCGTTTAGTACAGTGCTGTGCGAACGTCGTGGTTTACCACTGCAAAGAGGAGTTTCTGATACTGAAAAAGTGTGCTCGGTTGTTCCAGGAGACGCTCTTGTACCGACTCTTCGACCAACATCAACCTTATACTGCCGAGAAGTTGATCGCGAGACTGACGGAAGAACCGGAGAGTGAGCCAAAACAAGCGCTGGAGTTAATGTCTGAGACCTACATCGACGTATTTGACGAACAGCTATTCAAGCCGAAACATCCCTGGGAGGCAAGACCAGGATCAAGATACAAGCCACCTTACAACTACTAGACGTTAACAGCCGATATCTGTATAGAACTGTCTGACTTTGGGGTCGATGGTTTCTTGGTTGCGCGCTAGAACCTCGTGGAGGTCTGCGACGGAGTCTAAACCTGAAAGCACCAGTCCTCGGCTGCTCATCACACGGGACAGCATGGAGTAGAGGTGCCCGTGGGCGAAGACACGGACGGCGCAGGCGTCCAGCTCTGGGATGCTATGTCCCTGCAGTCTGTGAGCAGTAGCCGCAAACGCAAGTTTTAGGGGAAGCTGGACGGCGTCGCTACCTCCGGCAGACTGGAGTCTTGTTGGATAGATGGGAAACGTCCCGTAGTTGGGCAGGTGCACGATAGGAACCTGCTTCACGGATTGCGCCTCCCAGAAGGCCATTTCAGGAGAGGACTTGAAAGGTTGAAAGCTGAAAACGGTCTGTGGTCCAGAGTGTTCGCACCCACTCCTCTGGCACCGTTGGGAACCCTGACTCCGTCGAGGATGAGCGACCTGGTGGTCATGACGTGGCAGTTCTTGCAAAGCGTGAGATGTGCGACGGAGGCGTTCAGTGCCTTGTAGATGAGCTTCGGCCCTGAGAGCTCATCGATCTTTCGCGCGTTCATTGCGTCCGCTTCGTGGTTGGTGGCAAAAACGACGGTGGGGCACTTTAACGGCCGGTTCACCAGCAGATACCGTAGATCGGAAGCCGATGGCCCTTCGCCCCGACGGAGGAGTTCCAGGTGCTGGCAGAATATAGGGTCAGCCGCCGCTCTGTAGTTGTGACGCATGTTGATGACCGCTCGGACGGCAGCCCACGACTGCGCTTCGAACGCCCATCCATGAAGCGCCGCGTCGACCGGCTCTGTGTGTAGCCTTACATAACCTTACCCAGTTGGAAAAAATCGCCTACGAAAACCATCTGCAAGCCTCCAAACCACTGATCCTTCACGTTTCTAGCAAAACGGGCCACGTAGTCAGCTAAATCCAACAGCCTGGCTGACAGCATTGACACTTCGTCCACGACGACTAGGTCACAGTTTTGAAGGCGTGTACGCACGTGGGAATCAGTCGTAATGTCCCTGGCTTCGGTGGCGAGCTCCGTGGAAGACCCGACGCTGAAAGTGGATGGTTGCAAGACCTACTCCACAAGTCTTCCGAAGAATACAGAATGGAAGGTGGCCTTGTCCTGCAGAAGCATTGCTGCTGACGAGGTGGCTCCACATGCAATCACCCGCAGAGAACAACTTTCCAACACAGTGCTTACAAGGCGAGTCTTGCCGCTGCCGCCCCCACCCGTAACAAGCGTGCTTAACCGTTTGTTAACGACTAAGTCATGTGCGAACGCTTCGTCAGCAGTAAGATCAGGAGTTTTAACAAAAATGCGTTCGTGGAGCATTAATTTTAGCCGGTATTAATACAACCATGAACACGAACGCGGTGACACTAATCAGACCACTTGTCTGAGCGGTGACGGTGGAGAGCTTCTTTCAGATAGGCGAGAACAGACCGCCGGGGCGGTCTCCCGCTTGTAGTGTCCGACGTTGCGTCCGTGTCCGAGTCGGAATCGCTGCTTGATTCTGACTGGGAGGGAATCGTGTACAACTGTGATCTGGCCAACGACGAATCGTGGAAGGTGCCGCATGGAGACAACGCCCGGTGGGCTTTCATCGGTGGACTGCTTAAAATAATATCTCTTGTTGTCTTGAAAAGGCATAAAACTCTGACGAAATCTGACATAGCTTCAGTGGTCGCATGCGTGAATAAAACAGGAGATCCGTCGTCAGTGCGAATCACAACAGCGTTTTGCATGCAAGACGCTGGCGTAACACCGGGATGCCAGTGACAATTGATCCAGAATGTCAAACGTGTGACGTTCATCGCTCTTGCGGGGCTGGTTGACGGGCTTATTAGTACTGAATACGTGCCTTCGTTCACCACCAGACACAATCTACCAAGGTCTACGCGAAGTACAGCATCCATTCCCCTGACCTCCGTTATGACATCAGCGTCCAATTCGGATGTCGTTCTCCAATCACAAGGGTATGTCTCCCGATGAGGGCTCCTCTTCTCAGGCATGCCAACGCTGTGGAGGCGAGTGAACACGACATGGGTTTTTACGCCTCGAGTAAATCTCCGTTGTAGGTGCTCTTGACGGAGTTCCCGACAGACTTGGTTAAAGATTCCAACTCTTGAAGCTTCTTCCGCGAACCCTTCTCTATCTGATAAACTGTGTCGTGGTGCCAGATCGAGCGGCCTCTCGGATGAATCCAAACGCAGGTATCTGTCGAACTTCCGAACTGCTAAGCGGATTCGTAGCTGTCGCAGGTGGTCTAGCATGCGGACTGAAATGATGGATAACCTCTGGTAATCATGCCAGAACGAAAGTCCTCACAACCGAGAACAGCTAATGTTGTATAAAATTCAACACGTCAAGATGCGTCTTGACGTGGCTCTATGGTTGTTGTCTTGGGTAAGAGCATTTCCATCTATTGCTGTCTTAGGAATCGACGACAACCAAAGAGCTACCCTTCCTGACCAGGCGGCTCTACAAGACACCACCGGAAAGTCCATATCACAAGTTCTGGGTACCAGGTCTGTCGTTGTGTTTAGATATGGCACCTGGTCGGACCTTGTTGCAGCCCCTCAGCTGCAGAATGTGTCCTCGTTCTCGCCAGGCTCTGACGATTACATTCGCGCGACGAGTCAAAACAAGGCAGCTACCTCTGCAGCGGCAGACTTCAAAAAACATATGATGGAGCATCACTACATGGACTACAGCCATTGGACAAAAGATCAGGTCAATCCTGGCATGTACGGTATAATCGGATCGTTCGTGGAGGGTGGTTCGCAGCCACCTGCACTGTTCGATGCTGACTTCGTGGGGACGACTGGAGCGGCTACGGAGAATGATGGTCGCGCACTTACAAACGTGTTGGGAGTCTGCGCCCTCGAAGGAGCACTCGTCTTCCATGTTACTGGGAGGTCGGAGGATCTCTACAGCCTCAGATGCATAGGCGACCCTGCAATCTGCGAACCAATCAACTCGCGAGAGTTCGTGATGGTGCAAGAAGTCCACTGTCCTAGTCCCATCAGCAAAATGCTGGTGGTTCTAGATAATGGACGCTGGCTGCTGCTTGGTGACCCAGCAGTGAAGAAGTACAAAGGCCAGGTGGTGTCAAATGACGCCTTGCCGCCTGAGATCGCAAGTCATCTTACGGGCGAGGGTTCTCTGGTCTCCCTAGCTGGTAATGCGGGGGCACTATGCCTTGTAGCGATATCATCATTCGCCTTCGCCCTAGGTCTACCCGAGTTTGGGGGGGAAGCGGAAGCAGTGAACTCCGTACTGAATGTGGCCGTGAACGAGCATGGATTTGCATTACTTCGCAACAACTTGAAGGTGGTGTCTTGGGGCAGCTACACCATGGCTGGCTCAACGGTGCCAATTTCTTGGACAAACAAGGACGTGCCGGCATCGATTAGAGACGGAGTCGAAGGAGCCGACATGGTCAAAACCATCATAGGGCGATACCACTGCTTTGCGGCAATCAGCACACAGGGCCATGTCAGCACCTGGGGCGCCGGTGAAGACTTATTTTGCACGGAACAGGCCCTGTCGAGCCCAACCATGACGAGCTTCCAGCAGACGGCCAGCGAGCTCGGCAACAATGTTCGCTCCGTGTTCATTAACCGCGGCGCTCTACTCGCTGTTAAGAAAAACGGTGACGTGGTAACCTGGGGCCAGCACCGGTACGGAGGGGAGGTACCAACGGACATTATTTGGGTGAGTCTTCGCTGTCAGCCAAACAGAAATTAGTCGAGATCGACGTCGAGCGAGTTCGCACTACGGAGGGGGCTTTTCTCGTTTGTCGAACGGATAGGGCTTGCTTCGTTTTCGGTCTGACAGGCGGGGGCCTGGAGGGCCGCGGAGGCCAAGACGAGTTCGTCGGACCGCTTATCCAAGCCGACATCCAACTCCAGGAGGGATCCGACATGATTTTTGCGGCTTCCAATGCGAAGTACACGGCAATATGGAACGGCAAAATGGAAACTGTGCTGAGTCACGTCCCGGGTCTGGGGCTGCCGCTCCCCGAAGAGGTGCAGAGACTAGCGCCAACCTTCGCTCACGTATTGATCGTGATGGGACGCAAGTGCGTGCTCTCAGATTGGAGGCCGCTTGGCGTTTGTTCGGCACGTTGTGGCGGGGGGAGCCTGTCCTACGACAGACACGTCGTCGACCCAGGTGTGAATGTTCTGTGTGACGAGCCGATCGTAAAGACGGAAGCGTGCCACATCCAACCCTGTCCTCGTGATACAGACGTGAGACGTGGACAAACCAAACACAGTTCGAATTCGAGGACGCTCTCCGCTCTCCGAAATTTATAGGCGCTGTGCTGGCTGCCTCGGGTGGAGTGGTCGTGTTTGGAGGGCTTGTATCGTTCGTCTACTCGAAAATTACCGAAAGGCGGGTCGAGGAGTTGGAATGACAAAAGATTCACACAATTTCGAAATCGAGTTTTATGATATAGGATTGATGGGTCCCGTTCCTTTCTGTGGGAAGCGAAGTTTGTTCAGAGACCTTGGAGACTTAAGGTGGAACCCCAAGAGCGCGTGGGGCTTCGCCCTGCTGCTTATCGCGATGTCGATACTCGTGTACCTCGTTGTTTGCGCCATCGTGGTCGTAGCCCAAGCTACTAGGCGCCGGCATCGCGCGCCTGCTGTGATGTGACGTGTGGCAAATTCATCAATATGAGGCAACGAAGGCAAGGAGACGACGACGTCACGTCATCTCACACCGAGCCCGACTCTCCCATAGCGGTGAGCGACAACGAACTTCCCAACCTGGCCACTGACGCTACCGGCGAGGCACGCGAAAAAGTGCGGATGAATTTCGCGGTGAGGGTCGTGTATACCTTTTACTGGTTGTTCGGGTACTTTGGAATCGTGTGGGCAGGCCACTTTTACCTCGCCATCATGGTGCATGTATTGGCCGTGTTAATGTTCAGGGAAATCCTGAGTCTGAAGAGAAGTGTAGAGAAGGACAAGACCCTTCCACTTTACTTCTCTCTTCGGTGGTACTTCTACGTGCTCACGGTCTGTGGAGCGAATCACAGATACCTGTTGGCTTTGTTGTCGGCTCTGGAGAGGCGCTGGTCTGGAGCAGCAGTCTTCAGACCTTGCGTTGAGTGGACTGAGATTCACTTCTCCATGGTGATATTTATTCTCTATCTGCTAGGCTTCGTTACATTCATCTTGACTCTGAGGCGGTTCTCCCTCAGGTATCAGATGCAACAATTCGGGATTCTTATCCTCACTCTGCTGTTCGTGGTGTGTCCGACTGCGACTTTCGTCGGTCTCATATACACCGGCATATACTGGTTCTTTGTAGCGAGTGGATGCGTAATCACGAACGACATCTTCGCCTACCTTTTCGGAATTAACTTTGGCCGGACCCGCCTGCTGCTTATATCTCCGAAGAAGACTGTCGAGGGCTTTATTGGCGCGTCGTTAGTGACTCCAATATTCGCTCTGGGAGTTGGTAGTCTGCTGACGATGTTTCCACATTTCGTCTGCCCAGCCAACGAGATCGAACTGGTGCCCTTTCAGTTTCATAGTGCTTGCGAACTCCACCCCGTCTTCCAGTGGCAGCAATTCCACCTGGGCCTCTCTTACTTCCGACCTTCCTGGGTGAACGACATGCCGTGTAAGGTGCTGGTTCGCGTCTCATGCAGTTCACAGCGTGGAATTCTCCTTCTGGGCGATGCCGATACACTTCCACCTCGTCGTGCTATCTCTGTTCGCTTCGATATTCGCCCCCTTTGGAGGCTTTTTCGCGTCGGCGTTTAAGCGTGCGATCCACGCAAAGGATTTTGGCGACAGCATTCCTGGACATGGTGGTATTGCAGACCGATTCGACTGTCAGCTGATCATGACCATTTTCACGTACATCTACGTGAAAACGTGAGCAGATTGCAGGTAAATCACACAGGTTCATTTTCCGATCTACCAGCGGTGTGACTTCCGTTGATGCGTTGTTGAGTGCTATCCACCGCCTGTCTTCATCAGATCAAGCTCTACTTCTGACTGAGTTGACGAAGACAGTGGTGTCTTCAACAGTGTAAATGAATGTCCATGACAACCGGGCAACACTTAAGGTGAAGTTCATCAGCTACTTCTGACGTAGTTGACGAAGACGGCAGTGTCTTCAACTGTTTAAATAGCATGACAACCGGACAAATACTCGAGATTGCTCATTACGACCGGCCGACAGATGGGCCCGGCGCTGGGACCAGGAAGCGTGGCGGCACCACGCGTCTCTTGACGGGCTGGGGACGCCTCCCCACCGTTGGCACCGGCGACGCCTGCGGCGGCGAAGGCTGGCCTGCAGTCATCGTTGGCGGCAGTTGCTGCCTGGGAACGGCCTTCGACTGGTAGTAGGCCCCCTGAAAAATCTTGGAAGCTATGGTCGTCGGATCGTCCGGCCATGTCTGACTGGTGCCAGGGCCCTGCAAGGGCCGGATTTCTGGGGAGTCCTCAGTGAAGTGCGTCGGTGGAATCTGCGGAAACCGGTGTTTGCGAACTCGTTTCCCAACCTCGAGTGGTCCCAGAACCAGTTCCATTGGCCACTCAACGTCCCAGGCTTTAGGGGGGAGCATACTCCGGTGACGCCTCTTGGCCTTGCGCCTCGTTTCGTTCGACAACCGCACCAGCTCTTGTTGCGCGTGGCGCAACTCATGCACAGTCTCATTGATTGAGATGCACGCTTGGTTCTTACGTCTGGCTAACTCCTCCAGTAAATTGGAGTTGCGTTCCACCAGCTTGTCTCTTTCGGAGCGAATCTCCTGGATACGACTGATTGCAGTTTCATGTTGCAGCTGCAGTTCTCTCCTTTGTGTCTTTACCGTGGCCAAGTCAGACATGTAGACGTCCATTACGGAGTTGAGTGCGTCCTTGTCTGGCGTATGCTGAGTTGGCAGCCATCCGCTTTCCCAAACGACTCCCGACGCCCGCCGTCCGGTCTCAGCGCGCTCCACGTCAAGCATCCGCTGTGACAGCGAGACCCGGGCTTCCAGCTGCTTCTTGACGGAACTAATTCTCTCCATATAGGCGTCAGTCTTTCCAGTCTCCTGGACATGGAGATTAAGTCTTTGTTGAACGCGGCCCATAAGCTTAAGGCTTGTGATGAGGTCCTCCAACAAGGCTGTCCCGGCGAAGGACTCGGGCACGCCGCTGTCATCGACAAGGCAAGGCAACAGCGGTAGGGGTGGAGGCTTCAAAGCCTTTAGTTGCTTGCGTAGCTCTATTCCCTCCTGTAGTGTGGACACAGGCGCAATATGACCGATTGGAATGTGCTGCGGCTTGAGTTCAAGTGGACAACCACTGATGACAGTCTGTCCTAATGACACGCTGAGGAAGCAACTGACTCTGGCGAAGCCCTCGGGTACACAGCACTCCACCAGCAGAGAAGTGCCCATCTTCACCGTTCCCACATGCTTCACGCCGCCTAACCCTGAAACTACAAAGGGAACCTTAGCTGCCGGAAGGACGTTGTGCCACCGGTCCTCGGCGAGCACCTCGAAATAGGTCCACTCACCTTCTTTTATGTGAATGTCACCTACAAGTCTGCAGTGGGCTGGAAACGCGGGGCCAGGCCGAACATCCACTCGCGCGGTCTTCAGCAAGTGCGGTCCGAGCCAACAGGACACCTGGTGACCTCCGGCAGTCACCGGCGTCCACACTGATGTGGCTGCTCTCTCTGCCTTGTGATATCTGAGAAAAAGCACGTTGTCTGTGTGTGACTGAATCCACTGGAGACGAACGCTCTCATCCATTGGCAGCTCGTGCTCAATGAAGACCGTCGTTACCTTTACGGACTCTGGAACGTCAACTAGAGCTCCAGTTACTGCCGAAAACATCACCCACTTCATTTCATGACGCTGGCCACATATGGCAGCGTCAGCGCTGAACAGCTGGCATGTGGGGATGGTTTCAATCCGATCAGCCCTGGAAGCGACGAAGACGCCCTCCTCCAGCAACTGTCTGTTCATGACCAGCCACCTACCCGAGCCTCCTCCTCTGCGAGGTTTCCGTACTCGAGAATGGTTTGTGAACGGACATGCTGACATGTGGGGAGGCTCTTCTGGTGAGTCAGCAAATCGCATAGAGCGCCCTCCGCTTCGGTTGACCCTACGACGTCGTAGAATTCCATAGGAAGAGCCGGCGGAGCGCGCGTCTCTGAGAGCGGCGTCTCTGCGATCACCGAGAGCGGCTTGGCTTGAGGATAAGCTGCTGCCTTTCGTCTGAGGTTGTCTGTCGCTCGTTTCATAGGAGCCAAGAGTCCCTGTTTGATGTTTAACGACGGTTCGGGAAACTCCATAGGTGCGTCTGGTGGCTGGATTCTCACTCGGACGGGACCTCCACGTCGCTTCTCTTCTACGTCATCTGGATCGGGGCTTTTCTCAGTACTGAGATACAATTGAGGCATTACGGCAAATCAGTCAGAGAATATCCTCTTCCGGCAACGGAAGAACATGCCGGTTTTCACTCGGCCGACCCGTGAAGGACAACTGCCTCGAGTGTGCCGGCTGCGGCCACATATGGCGCAGCTCGGTGTCGGATCCTTCAGAACAGGCGGCTCGCAACAGGAATGACCGACCTCACCACAGGCGATACAGGTGACCTTGCCAGCGGATTCGGTATTGTGGTAGAACGTATTGAAGCACTCGTCCTCAGAGTGACCTCGGTAGTGACACGCAGTGCAGACAACGTCTGCGTTTTCACAGGATGCCACCTCATGGTCCCGACGGAGGCAGCGGAAGCACACCCGGATCACGCAACTTCGGTGATCCGGGTGTTCAGTAAAACAGAAAGGACACTCAGCAACTCGACGAAGCGGCTTCACCTGCCACGTATCGTTCCACAGAGCGACATCCACCGTGCTCAGCGCTTGAGAGGCGCTACGGAGTTGTTGGCGGTAGGCATCACTTGCGCCGCGGGTGTCGAGATGCACGAAATATCGTGTTCGTGGCGTCAACCAAAAATTCCGATCGGCGTTGACTTCAGCAACACACTGCTGATATTGGGAGTCAGTATCGGCAGCTAAACTGGCATCGGAGGAGTCTAAAGCGGTCTTCATCTCATCGATGGCGGTGTCGATCTGAGCATCCACCATCACCTTCAAAGGCTTGGGCTTTTCCAAGCGTTGTCGCTTGGTCGATGGTTCGGTGTCCTTCCCCTTCGTCCTTTTCCGTCGGCGGACGTTCTTAGCAAGGGCATTCCTCCCTACCGGAAGCGCCTGGGGGTCGGGGTCAGGGTTGGCACACATCACCTGTGGAACCAACCGACCATCTTTGGATGCAACTGAAGAGGTCACGCCGTTTCTTGTCTGAATGGCAGCCGTCGTTGGTGTCCCTGTCGCGTCCGCTTCAGCGAGCTTCCTCTTCAAACGACCAAGGCGGCGGCGAGACGGTTTCTCCGGTAGCTCTAGTACCTCTACCTTCTTAGCTTTCTTGATGGCATCGTTGTTCTTCCGTGTTCGTTTTGGAGCGTCAGGGGCAGGAGTTTCGTCAACCTGGGCATTCTTCTTCTTACCCAGTTTCTGTCGAACCATCCAAAACCATAATTCACGTTTATTCAGAGCCGTGCCAGCACAGCAGCGTCCTCAACCTCAATGCAGTAGGTGTCACAGAGCTCCTTTTTACGGGATATCACCTCTGAGAGGAGAGCACGCGTTTCCTCGCGAGATATTCCCCAGTTGCATAGCTGTGATAGTATGGCTACAGGACCAGCGTGATTGGGACTCAAAACGGCTTCTCGTCGTAAGAATGGGAGGATCGTGCCCCTGAGAAATTCTTCACTTGGTGGAAATTGCTCCATCATCCAGCAGAAGTGCGCCCAGGGATGGTACGCATGAGGGTAGCTGGAGCAGATTACGCTAATGAACCGCAGTTCTGAGGCCCAAACGTTGGGGCAATCAGCGTGAAACTTCCGAAGGTACCACAGACGAGTTTGCCAGCACTCTTCACTCTTTGGATGAACCACCTGCACCTCTTGAAGCCAGAGAAGTTTACCTGGAGTAGCCAGCTGTCTCCACTCGAGCCATTTATCAACTGACGATGCGCAGACGATGAGATCTCGTTCAAGAGTTAAAAGGCACATTATGAGCAAGTCGCTCCTCAAGAAGCAACGTCTAAAGAAACAACTGCCGAAGGAGTTCAAGAAGCTGAAGGAGAAGGCAGGCAAGAAGTTGAAGCCTTCGAGCCGGACCCGCACTGAAATCCACGAGAAGACCGTGGCCGTCTTGCGTCAAAACATTCACGAAAAAGCGCAGCCCACCACCGGATTCGTTTTCCAACAGTTTCTGCGTCAGTTGGGGCATCCACGAGACGACACAAGACTAGCGAATCTGCAAGGAGCGATGGCCTTCCTCCAGAAGGGGCAGGTGGACGTGTCGCAGAACTTGGGACCGGTAGTCGCGTCGTCGCTGCCCTTGCTGACAGACGACATGGCCGATATAAGAAACACTGTGGTGGAACTCCACTCTTTTTTGATGAGGAATTCCACATTACAGCATGCCAAGGTATTTTTCCCGGTGTTGGGGCGACATCTGTGGAGTGCCCTTACGCACCTGTGCGCCGGCGTACAGTCTACTGCCTTGAGGTACCTGGTTATCCTGGCATCCATCAAGCCTGAAATATTCCAATGCCCTGTGACGGAAGGGAAGACCACTGTAACCTTTGGCAGCCGAGTAATAGACCATCTTCTACGACATATCTCTAAACAGGCCAAGTCCATTCGCTCGCCGCTTTATCCGCTACAGACTCAGTTACTGGTAAAGCTGGTGCAGTTGGACGAGATGTCGAGCCAGCAGACGTGCGAGGCGACAACGCTAGGGTCGAGCTTCAATCCATCCGCAGTGTCTGGCGTGTTGGACTACTTTGATCGACCTTTTGCCGCCTCGGCCGTGTTCAGGTCAGTCAGCTCGTGTGGAACCTCATGGGACCGCGGACAGCTTTTGGATCTGCTACCCTACTTGAGTACGACTGCGCGGAAGAAAATTGTATCATCGTTGACTTAAATTCGTTCGCTCTCATTGTTTGGCGCGGTAGCTCTTACTGTTGACTTAATAACACATAAACTAAATTGCCAACTCGCCATAGAGGTCGTCGCCGCAGCACATCTGACAACCACAACAGCAGAGATCACATGGCAGGAGTCCTGTGTGTTTCTTCTTGGGGATCAACCCCATCTGCTTTTCAGGCACCTTACCTAGGCAGAGGTTATGCTCGTCCACCTCCTCGCCCAGACAACACGCGAATGTTCCCCTAGGCGGCGTGGCAGCCCGCTGGGCTTCGGCTCGGTAGCCGTGGTAGTTGTGGGCCCTGGCTGCGGCCCACATCGTCGTTTCGTGGGCTTCGTTCCGCTTCTGTTTATCAGTGTCGAAGTGCTGCTGGCGTTCGAGAGCAGCTTTCTTCTCCTTGTCAGCAAGCCGGTCGGCTCTCTCGGCCACCAGCTGGTCCTGTTTGCGAGCCCGCTTCTTGTCGAGCTTGTTGCGACGTTTGTCAACGTCCTCCAACAAAATTTCCAGTTCACGAACGAGCTTCTCAGCGGCGATACGGTCTTCCCTTACCGCATCGCATGTCTTAACGCACTCGGAGTAGTCCTGCTTGACTCGCTTAACCTTGTCAGCGCCCTTAGCAGCATGCTTTGATAAGGTCTTCGCCTTGGTGCAGAGGTCAAGGCCAGTGGTCACCTGGGCAGCGAGGTCAGGGTTGTTGGGATGGCTGTCGGCGATATCTTTCGCACTGTAGTATAGATTCTTGCACTTGAAGGCAGCCTTGTCAGCGCGCAACGCATCAGCATCGGCACAAAGTCGAGCTACGTCCTTGGCGTGGCCCTCGGCGGCCTTTTTTTCGGCAACAGCGGCCTTGTAACTCTGTTGGGTGCTGTCGAGAGCAGCTGCGGCGACGTTAGGATGGACGGCGGCTTCGGCTTGGTCTTGTGCGACTTTACACGCATCAGCCGCAGCACTCGCACGGTCCGCTGCCTGAGCAGCGGCCATCGCGTGTGCTGCAATGGAGGGGTCATCAGGCGCTTCTCTCGCGTTCTTGTGGGCTCTCTTACCAACGTGAGCGGCCTTCGCCGCCTCTTCGGCGGCTTTCGCAGCCAGATCGTGAACCTGCTCGCGAATCTTCTCAAGGTGCTCGCGATCTTTGCTACACAGAGATCGTTGGGTCGACGAAGAGGAAGACGACGAGGAGGATGAAGAAGAAGAAGAAGAAGAGGAAGACTTCCTGGAAGGCGTCTTCTGCGAGAGGGGAGGGAGGTCACTAACGGCGGATTTGACAGGCTGATTATCAGATGAGCTGAAGGAGGGTACGTTCCGGCTAGCGGTGGGCTTCGTGCTTCGGGGATTCGCACTTTTGGGGGACGGTTCGATCTCCTCAATGTCATTGAAGAAACGTACAGACAGCTGGGGCGCTATAAGCACTGCCTTTTGACCCTTGGTCGACAGGAATCTGGTCTCGCCGGTGATGGGGTTTCGTTTGAGCTCACCGTTCCTGTAGTATCCCCACACATTGATAGACGTGGATCCCACAACCTCTTTGTTCTCAGCGTTGACGATATCAACTTGCAAGACCTGCTCGTTGCAGTAACGGAACGTAAGGTGCTCATCCCACTTCATGACGGTGTCCTTGATTTCTACAGGGGACGTCTCGTGCACGCCGTCATCCTCCTGGGCGTCAGGTACCTGCCCCTCATTCAGGGAGACTCGAACGAGAACATTTTTGCCCACGAGAGATGGACAGATCTCTGACAAGCGAGAGGGGGAGACGCGACAGTAGCGATGAGCTCGCTCGGGGACCTCGATCTGTACGATCCGGCCGTTGATCTTAGTTCCGTTCTTGCAGAGGATCTCCCCTTCCCAGCCTTCAGGATCCTTTAACTGGTCGTTATTCAGGCTGATACTGCCCATGTCGACCTCTGGGACGACACGGAAGTCGTCCTCGTCGTCGTAGTCCTCTTCCACTCCGTGGCGTACGTGGAACTGGACTTCTCCTGCTCCGTCATCTTCCATGCACCATGAAGCGTGCCAGTGTCCTTCGGAAGATGGCACCACAGGGAAGGTCTCGCCCTCCTCGTCCCCAAGCTCCGTCTTTACCCACATGATGGTGCTTGTGGACGGGATCGGGGGGATGTCCGTCACATTAAAGATAGTGATGTCGTAGAAGAACCGCGGCATTGTAAATGACTAATATTGCATGTATGTGAGCTATAACCGCTCAGCGTGGAACAACAGTAGTTGCGCCCAGCCCGGCTCTTCGGGGTACTGCTTTGCAAGGGCTTCTTGGACCCGATCCATGGCACTCCGGTTCAAAGTGGTGTTTGGGAACTCGAAGTCTCGGCAAGCCATTCTGTGGATGTGCACATCCACTGGGACCGTATCAAACCCGAATGAATAAAGCAGAACGCAGTCTGCTACCTTTTGACCCACACCAGGCAACTTCATAAGGTAGGTACGCGCGTCCGACAGAGGCATGGAGAAGGGACAGTGCAAGTCAACAGTACCCGATCTCAGGATTTCAGATGTACCGACAACGTATTTCGATCGAAATCCGAATGCCTTAGCTTTGAGAGTTTCCTCGGAAATTGCCGCCAGAGTCTCGACAGAGGGAAAGGGGTGCCAGGCGCGACCTAGCGCCTTGACGGGCGTAGAATGCTGTTTCAGTTTGTGCACGAGAGAAGTGATGCGCCTCACGTTGTTGAGCGAAGAAAGTATGAAAGCGAAAAGACACTCCAGCGGCTCTTGCCTGAGCAACCTCAAGCCTTTGCAACGCGCCAGAGCCGCTGAGTGGGCGGCATTCAAAGGATTCCAGCGGGGGCATTCGACATCCAGTCGGAAGAACTTGAACAGATCACTGTGTAGGCACGTCGATGCACTTGTGAGAGACGCGTACTGGATACCGTCATTCTCCCTTAAAGCCACCAAACAAGACCCAATGAATCCCACCCAACATGCACTGCCACCAATGTCGATTTCCTCCCAAGAGAAGATCTGTCCAGACTGTAGCGTCACTGACAGGGAAATTGCCTCGTGTGTCAACCTCGACCAGGAAATCGGCATTTGGGATGGATAAAGAGAAAGGGCGCCAGCCCGACCACAAAAAATACCGCAAGGACAAGCCGTGGGACACAGACGATGTCGACAAGTGGGAAGTTAAGCCCTTCACCGAGGAGGACAACCCCAACGGTCTCCTTGAGGAATCCGAGTTCGTGATTATGTTTCCCAAGTATCGGGAGAAGTATCTGAAGGAAATGTGGCCTCAGCTAGAGGCGTTCATGGCCGAATTTCGGCTGGAAGTCCATCTGGATCTGGCGGAGGGTACTGTGAAGGTTTCCAACACCAAGAAGACGTTTGACCCTTACGCCATCATAAAGGGCCGCGACCTACTGAAGCTGGTATCCAGAAGTGTTCCCTTCGTGCAGGCGAAGAAGGTGATGGAGGACAACACATTCTGCGACGTCATACGGATATCAGGCTACGTCCGGAACAAGGCGAGATTCGTAAACAGGCGGCAAAGGTTGCTCGGCCCCAACGGCTCGACTCTAAAGGCAATCGAGTTGCTGACGGAATGTTACGTACTGGTCCAGGGTAATACTGTGTGCGTCTTGGGAACACTCAAGGGCATTAAGCTTTGTCGACGAATTGTTGTGGATTGTATGAAGAACGTACACCCGGTATACCACGTGAAGGAGCTTATGATCAAGCGCGAGCTCGAGAAGGATGAGACGCTCAAGAACGAGAACTGGGATCGATTCCTGCCGCAGTTTCGAAAAAGGGTAACTGCCAAGCGAGCCAAGAAAAAAATAGCCAAGAAGCGCGAGAAGGCAGTATTCCCCCCTCTGCCGACGCCGAGGAAGGAAGATTTGCTCATGGCTACAGGTGAGTACTTCCTCGCTGACGGCGGCAAGCGAGGTCAGCAGATTCTCCAGAGCGAGAAGAAGAAAACTCAAGGAGTGCACAAGGTGCGAAAAGCATCCAAATGATACGTAGACCGTGCACAGAGGTTCTTTCCTCGATTTTGTGGTTGAACACATCTCCAACGAAAACATTAAGGCCCCTCCCAGAAGGCGATAAACACAGGCCGGAAGTTGCAGCGTCTCAATACTCTCTAATGGAGTTCAGGAACTACGCCAATTAAGGTCAACCGCAAGTTACTCGACATCAGTGGGACGAGTTGATCCGGTTTTCCGCCACCATGCGTAAGCGTGAGCGTGTGTTAAAAATCGTCAGTGTGGCG